>NC_042621.1:188466963-188639944 GCF_901001135.1 Rhinatrema bivittatum
TCTTATGCACCATATCTGATTAGCTCAATGTTGCCAAAAAATGTGAAAAGGCAGTGACAGGAGCCAGAGGAATACAGGGTGCATAGGGAAAGGTGTGACTTTCAGAAAAAGGAGGTAAATCTGCCTCTGCCAAAGTACTTGCTCCAGTTCCAGTAGCTTCAAAAGATTATGGACAGAGAACCAAAAGTCTAGAGGACGGCTACCAAAATGGTGCAGAGTCTGCATCATAAGCTCTATGACTTAAGGCTTAAAGGTCTAAATATATATACCTTGGAAAAAAAAAGGAAGAGCCACAAGAGGTAAGCATTTTTAAGTAGAAAAGGAGTTGCAGAACACAAGGGATCCAAGTATGGGACAGGAAGCGGGAAGGACTCAGGTGCATCACAAGGTACTATTTCTTCACAGAAAGGATAGTGGATGCATGGAACAGCCTCTCACTGGAGATGATGAAGGCCAAACCAGTTGCCGGAATCCATGAAAACATGGGATAAGCATAGAGGATCCTTTTACGTAACCCCTGCTAGGAGAACATAAAATAAAAAGCATGTGCTGAGGATTTTTTTTTCCCCCTTTGTACTGATTTGTGGATTCAGAAAGCAGTGGTTGAGTAGATGCTGCAGTGAATCAGGCTCAGAAGTATCTTTCAGTGATACTTCTTCCTGGATAGGGAAAGCCCCTTTCCCTTCGGCGGCTTGATCAGATGTCCCCTTGCGGATCGATATGACTGCCTCTTGTGACCCAGCACAACCCATAGGCGTCTTGCATCTCAGGTAAACCCAAACCCTAGGAAAAGTTTTCAGTCAACACTTTGGGTTGGTGGTTTCAATATTATTAACACGAAACAGAGGTAGCTACAGGCTTCCATAGTAGAGAACTCAAACAGCAAGTAGCAAAATAAAACATTTTAGCAGCACAGTAAACTCCTCAGACTTGGGAATTTATTCATGATAAAAATCCCTCCAGTTTAGTTCATCTGAGAAAATCAGTCACTTAACTCAATTCTGAGACTGAGCCAAAGGATGAGACTTCCAAGCCTTGCTGTTCTATAATTCCTTCTTTAAGGGCTCGTCCTAAAGAAGCTAGTCCTTATGCCTATACATTGTCTCCCTCCATGGGAAAAAATGTGCCTTACTGGGTTTTTTTCTGAAAACCTGGGATCACAAAGTATGGCAACCAGACAAAAGGCTCCTGAACAAAAAAATAAATGAGCATACACACACTGCGAGCCTCACCCTTTATACTGCTCTCTCTCTGACACTCTGTCTCTCTGCGACATCACCCAGGCTTAAAGGCACAACTATTATTTTATACCACATACCACTGAAAACAATGCAGCCTCTGGGTAGAGGTTACAGATTATGAAGAGGTTAAAGGGTGAAAATATTAGTGGCCACAGGGACCAGAATTAAGACCTGGGCCACACTTAGTTTTAGGGAAATAAGGGTAAAGCGAGAGACCAAGCAGGGACTGTGTTGCTATAAAAGAAAAGGAAAATGGGAAGAATGAATGGGGAATCTTTATCTGCCATTATATTGTATATTTATGTTTCTATGCTAAGCATGTTAGACATTGTGTATAGAATTGCTTAACCAGTCCACGATCTCTACAGTGAGGTTGGGATAATTAGCACATCATTAGCATACCTGGAACTTTTCAGTTCTGCAAGATTAAAAATAGTTTCCAGCCTGTGGTGGCTGTGGTTTGATTTTTGGCCCAGAGTCTTTTTTTCTTATTCTCTGTCCTTGTCTCTATTCCTTTCTTTGTTTTCTGTCTCTCTGGGGGTTCTTTTTTCTTTTCTATTTCAGTTCTCTCCCTTTCCTTCAGCAGCAGATACTTTTAACACTTTCTCTTCTTTCTTTTTCTCTCCCCTTCTGCATTTTTCTTTCTTTCTCTTCTTTCTATTCATCCTACCTGCTTTGCTCCGCCCTCTTTCTCCTTCATTCCTCATCCCATGCCTGGTTCCTCTCCTTCACCATCTCCTGCCCTCCCTTGACCTCACTCTCATGCCTAGGTCTTCCTCCTCCCCATTCCCTACCTTTTCTCTCTGTTCCCCCTTACTCTCATCTTCCCCTAACTCAACTCTTTCTCTTCCTTGTTATTACCTTCTCCTTCCCCTAACCTCTTTGTAATCCTTGAACTGTTTTCTGACTGCCCCCTCTTACTCCTTCCACATTCTTGTCACTCTCCTTGCTTACCTCTCTCACTCTTTCCTCTCACAGCCTCTTTACACTCATTTTGACTCTTTACTCTCACTGACCCCCATCACCACCACCACCACTATCTCACACACACACCCACACACACTCACACTCAGTTTTCTCTTCCCCTTCCTTTGATCTCTCACTCATTCACACATACACATTTTCTTTTGCCCTCTCCTCTCCTTCTATTTTACCAGTATCCATGCAGGTCTGGAGAGGAAGACAGTGTTTTCCCACCTCTCACTGCTGATTGGTTCATTCCTTTAGCCAGAACCAATCAGCGGTGGCAAGCAGAGAATCAGCAGCAGAGCTTCCTCCTGCCTCAGACTCCATCCTAGTGCCTATCATTTATTCAGCACAGATTGAGGAAAGAGGTTTCACCTTCTCCTCTAAGCTTGGCTTAGAGGAGAAGGTGAAACCTAGGATCCTGTAGATCCTGGATGCTCTCCCTGGAGAGTTTCCAGGTATGATCATTAGCTTAAAAACATTTTCACTGTGTTCAGGTTCCATGCTTACACAGTGGATAGGAACATAAGGAATGCCATGCTGGGTCAGAACAAAGTCTATCAAGCCCAGCATCCTGTCACTGACAGTGGCCAGGTTGGTTTGCAAGTACCTGACAGATCCCAAAGTAGATTTATTTCTTGTTGCTTACACCCAGAGATAGCAATAACTTTCTCTATTCTATCTGACTAATAATGTTTTATAAACCTTTCCTCCAAGAACTCATCCAAACCAGTTCTTTTTCCAGAACATATACATATTAGACTAAGGATAGTTACAGTGCTACAAGCTGTTATTCCCTGCTTAAATTATAATAGTTATTATCTATTCCAGTCTCCCAAAATCAGACCTGTTTGAAAATAACATGTGGTAAGTTGGGCGATAGCATCTCAGAAAAAGCCAGAGAAATAAGGAGGCTGGTTCTGGCTGTTCCTTATGTGCAGTTTATTTACAGTGGAAAAACCAAAATCAAAACAGTCAGTGCAGCTCACCATAACTTCAGGTAACACACAGTCCTTAAATGTAATAGATCTTAGCATACGGTGGGTCTCTGCCTGCTCTCCCGGGCCTGCTTAATCTTTCTAGGCTCTGAGTTCTAATATTCTGGTGAAGGGCTCCTCCCTTCACCCAGGATTCTCTGTGGGTCTGGATCTTTAGAGAACCGGGTGAGACAGCTGTGCCTGGTGTTCACTGGGGAGGGTGTCTCCAGTGAAAAGTCCCTCCAGGGGACCTTTCCTCCCTGTGCTTACCACCCGAGGGCCCTTCCCTCTCGGGTTGCAGTACTGGTGATCAATAATATTCCTCAGTCAAGTCTCTAGTAATTATCTTTTATTAGGTAAAAGTAGGAAAAAAGACAGATAAGAATGCGAGAATTATAGTCAGCTCTCGGGAGTAGTCCAAGACAGTACAAAATAGTGACTTGCCTCAGTAGCTACTCAGCTTATACATGACATATAGCTTTGTTATATAGCACAGTGTTTTTACTTTTTTTTCTTTTCTCCGGGGCTTACCATATTAGGCATGGAAAGGTACAGAAACTTCTTACTACTAAGGCTAGAACTGAGAGCTGCCAAATACCTTTATCCGAGATACTTTTCTGTTCACTGGTTTCTGGCCTTGGACTTATAATGGGTGAAAAGGTCATGCCTGTTTCTCACTTGTGCTGCATTCTTGCTGAAGTCTTCATTTCATTTTTTGTATTATTTGATCCATTCTATCTTCACTGGTCCCTTAAGGTAGTCTGAGGGAGTTTCCTAGAGACTCCTTCACAACCCAGATACACTGCCTGTTTGTATACTAATACTGTAGGTATATTAGCGTGTTCATTGCATTGTGACAGCAATGTTTTTTTTATGGGGGAAAGGAGAGGGGAGAGAATGGAGTAAATTTCCCACATCTGTCCTTGAGATACTCAAAATATTTCAGTCATGTGGAAATGAGAATGTTAAAGCATCATGTCTTGTTTTCATTGGTCGCCAAAGCCCACCAATCCTCAGCTGCTGCATGCAGCAGGCCCCATAGTTCAGAGTCCTTTTTGTATTCTGTTCAGCTGGAATACATAACTTCTCTGGCTTATTAGATGGTGCATATCACTCTTATTTCCTCTTAATCCTTATCATGGCCTACTAGTTTTATAACCATGTGTCTATTGTACATTAATTCATGAAGCCTTCTAGTTTGAATACTGGCTTTTCCTTACCTGTAACTGCCCTTCCTGATGAGTGGCTTCTAGTGAGGGGAAGAAGCATACTAGCTGTGAGCTAAAAGCCTAGAGACTTTGGGAAACCAGCAGGTTTAAATCCTTCAGTTCACCAAGGTGTATTTGGGTAGTAACAATAATAATGGCATTTTCCTTTTCTTGACCTTAATTGGAGCAGACTGGGAAGGAACTGGAGAAGGCTGCGCTACACAGCCCCACAAATTTTGCAAAACTGTTCCCCTGCCTTGCACACGCTGTGCACGGCCCGCCAATTTTATAACATGCACGCGCCGGCGTGCGCACGTTATAAAATCGGCGCATCCACGTGTGCACACCAGGTAGCACGCACATGCCCATCTTAAAATCTACCCCTATGTGATTTGAAATTATTATTATTCTTTACTGAGGAGATTAAAGATCATCGATGCTGTCCTATATATGTTTACACATTAATACTGAATGTTTTTATATCATAGGGCAGATGTATGAACTTCACCAGGGTGAAAGCAGATGGAAATTCAGCAGCTCCAATCTACTCTGCGAAGCAGCAAAACAAGGAGAATGTCCCTATCAACAACCCACCAAAACGTCAGGCTCCTTCCCTGTCCATGCAGCCGCCTGTAAGACAGCCGCCTCTGGGGCCTCCACCTGTACGAACACCACCTGGACCGCCTCCATCCCGTCCGCCACCAGAGCCCCTAGCATGAGGATCTACGGCACCTGGAGAATAGAAACAGAATTTGTTTTGCTGAACTCAGCATATTTATTGATTCTTGGGGAGAGGGAGGGTTGTTTAAAAAATAAAAGAAGAAATTTGGGATTTGTTGCTGGTCAGCAAAAATTGTCACGTTCTGTGGTAGCACAGATTATCGTCTCCATGGTGCTGTGGTGTGTTTTGCATGCCACTCAGTCAGAGCAAAACACAGAAACTTCCTGTCATGCTTTCTGTATGGTTTCCTGTAAGGAGTGAAACATTTTTAAATATCCTTGGTGCCTCGAAGTCATACTATTCATAGAGGCTTATGAAATAATGTAAAATGTTTACATATTTCTTATGGGTACCTGCCCAAGGCTAATGCAATACTATAACCACATGACAAGGCTCTAAAGAGAAAGTTGCACTCTGGTTTGCAATACTATATGATTATGTCACAGTATTCCACAGCACGGTGAGGTAGGTTATACAACCATCCTTGGGAAGAGCAATTGTTTATTGTTCCACAGACCCAAGGACTTGGTTATTGCGCCTAAAGATGTCTATTTAGAAGAAAAGAACCAGGATACTATGAGTGACAGATGACTGGAGAATAAATCCAACTAATTCATGATAGAAGCCCATCCTTCCTTCATAAACAGGAAAGCTTTGAGTTATTTTAATGAGCACTGTAGTCTATGCTCTCTTTTTCTATCCCTTTGATCCTTTTCTATTTCTAAGACTTGGGGGTCATCAGGAAGAGCAGAGAGAAAGTCTAGGGATGCAGCAAGGGGGTGGGAAGTTCCTCTTAATTCCCAGTACATTCAGTTCTAGGACTTGCATAATAATTTCATTTTCCTTTGGAAACTGAGGGCTACAATTCTCAGCTTCCAATAGATAACAGAAAGGCAGGGCTCAAACCCCTGTCCATTATAGTGTGGTATGGAGCCATTTAATAATCTTCTGGACCTCTGTCTATTTCTCTCACTCACTCCAAAAATTAGGGGTGTGCACTTGGAAAATTTTAGTTTTCTTTTGATTTTTGTTTCATTTTTCTTTTTCATTTCTTGTTTTGTTTTCCATATCAAAAACTAAATTTAATAGACAAATAGCAAAATGATAAAAAAGTGTCCCCTCTTCCCATCCACTAAACCCACTTAAATGAAAGGCCCCCAGGACCCCTGTGACCTCCCTCCTTCCCCCAGTTCTTATCCCATCGTGGTTTTTCCAGGGGCAAGAGCAAACCCCAGTCACTCCTGCCCCGCAGCTCTAGATTTTAAAATTGGCCACCAGTCAACCTGAGACCAGCGCCATTTTGCTATTCAACAGAATCTGCCCTACAACATAATGTTATCGGCCTCAGGTTGACGAGCGGTCATCCTGAAAATCCATGCTGCAGGGCAGGAATAACTGGGGAGGTCTCCTACCCCTGGAAAACCCACACTGGGGTAAGTACTGGGATCTGGGAGCCAGAAGGGACCCTTCATCTAAGCGGGCTTAGCAGACAGAAGGAAAGAAGGACCCTGTCCTGGACCCAGAGGCTCGCTCTTTTTTTTTTTTTTTTATAGTGGTAGTGGCTGCCGCTTCTTCAAAATGAAACAAAAGCAAACAGAATTTTGTTAGGTTCTCTTTCATTTCATTTTCAAAATGTCACTGACATTTCCTATTTCGTTTCAAACAATAGCACTTCCCTACTTTTTATAAAAGTAATTTAAATGTGGACTGTTTTCAAAGGCGCATTTGAAAAATGAATGGTCAGACTGAGACAAATTTATATTTCCAGCTGTCTTTGGCTGCCTGAGTTGACAGGATAAGTGTCTCATGCCCTCAGATTGTCTCTCAGGTTTACTGTATGCCAATCAGATTAGATGGCAACGAAAGCTTGGTGGTACAGGAGAAAGGAAAGAGGCACAGTTTCAGACTTGCTTAATGGAGTAGTGTGACCCATGAGTTCCTAAAATAATCAAACTATCCATGGATGTACCCCTCACCACCATCACCATCAAACCCCATTGTTGTCCAGTATAGAACCAAAATATTATATTAGTTTTGCAAGAAGGAATTAAATAGTCAAGGGTGTGGTTAGTAAAAGTGCCTTCAGATTGAGAGGAATGCTGAGCATCCGGCTGATCTGTACCTGCATGTTTGGAATGGGAGTTTCATGAGCAAGTAGCTGTGGATAACTAATTTGGTTGGGTGGGGAGGAGGATAAAGCTTTGTCTTCCATATAATGTTGTTTTGCATGTCTGATGTTAGCATTACCGAAGATCTTCAATCACTAATGACTTTCTTTGGATCATTCTTTTGTTCCGATGTTGCCCCATGCAACAAAAATTTGCTGTAAAGGTTTCAATATATAGATTTCCACTTCCAGCCCCATGTATGTATGCATCAAGAATGATGGGACAAGTAGTTTTAAGAAGGAAGGTGAGATGGGTAAAATAAATCAATCTACTAAGGAATGGACACAAAACAAGCCAATCAGTTGGGTACCAGCTTGAATGCAAATAGTTTGCATGCTTCCCTTTCCTTTTTGTGGAGATTAATTTAATATAGAAAGTACCTTGGAAGCTGTTATACTAAAAGGAGATAAACTTTGTGAAGATAGCTTTGCATGCTAAATCAGTGATTAGTGCATAATATTTGAGAGTATGCAGTATTTAGTGATTTAGCATGCAAAGCTGTCTTTACTAAGTTTGTCTCCTTTGCAAAGAGCTTTGTGCATATGAAATTAGATTCAAATTCATAGCAAATGATCTGCTGTGATGTAAATCATGCAAAGCAGCTCATTAACTATGAGTGCAATGTGATATTGAGTTCACAGGATTTCTTTTGCACGTTTTTGCATAGCTAATTTCTTTGCTCTATATTTCTACCAGGATGATGTGCATATCAGTCCTGATAGAAAACTAGCTTGCGCGGTATACTAAAGTGCAGGTGACTTGTGGTGCACTTTAGTGCATTGGCCTCAAAGTTTTATTGACTGTGTAGTCAGAGGGCATGTATGTAAGTCAGAGGGCATGTTTTCTGTATTAATAATTTCAGAAAGTCTCATGAGACTGTGAAAGATTGTTTTGCATTTGTAGGAATGAAAGATATACTGTAGTTGCATAGTCATGTAGGTTGAAAGAAAACCAGACCATCTTATAATTGCCTACCAAACTACCTCTTTGCTTATCCAGAGGTAGGCAAAACGTATTGTGCATCTGTAGCCAATTCTGCCACACAGAGAAAAATATTCCATCCTAGCCTCAAGTATGACTACCAGCTTGTCCCTAGATGAACTCCTTGCCCTAGAGTCTAACTACATCATCATGTTTTTTGTCAAACTGCACATTGGCATTTTGAGTTTTGCATAATGTTTCTTTGGCACTGTAGACATTCTGCAATGTAATTAAGAAACGTGCATGCTGCTACTTGAAAAGGCAGCATGCAAGGCACAAATATACACAAATGTGTTATCATATTGTCTTAGGTTTTTCAAGAAGTAAAAATTCAGAAAATGGTGTATACATGGCACATGCCCAACTATTCAGAAGCATTCATACGTTTCTGAACATATTTCCTATACACTGATGTTTATCATTGATAATCTTATTATATAATATCTGAGAAAAGGAAAGTTTTTTGGTTCTTTGTTAATGCTGGGGATGAGAGGGGAGAGTTGCCATGAACACAAAATAGGGAATAAGTCAGTTGTGAATTTTTTATTTGACTTATCAAGTCCAATGATTATGTTTGATAACATTTGTTATGCAATTATTTTGTTTTTTCCATTAATTCTGGCTTCATAGGAAGCCTTTGAGCTATCAGAAATCTCCTGAAATAGGTTTGATTCAATTGCAAACTAACAAGAATAGAAGATATGGATGTAAAAAAAAAAAAAAAAGGAAATAAGAAAGAAAAGACAAGTGAAGAGAGAAGAAAAGGAAACGCAGGGAAAAAGAGAGACAAAGGGCTGGAACTGGCAATTTATTTCAGGAAACAGAACAGGGTTCCAACTTTTCTATTCATTTGGAGGTTGATAGTTTTCACTTTCCAATATTTTCTTCATCCGTTTATATTCATTTCGAATGTGTCTCGAGTTGTTATGACTGCTATTAGACCTGCTTTTGTAAATAGAAAGAGTTTAACAGGGAATAACAGAACATTTCCGCTTTTACTGCTGGACAGTTAGAGTAATTTATTTAAACGGGGTTCATGATATATACCAGTGGCAAAGGACCCTGCATGCAAACATTACAAAACATTGCTAGCAAGTTAGTGGGGTTGATTTTTTTTTTCTGATGTCATATAACCAAGTGGGAGGGAGGCAACTTTGCTTTGTGCCATTTATAGCAGTATTCTTCTTGGTTAGATGCTTCTTAGTAGTGACAGTGCATAGGCATGCAAGATATATATTAACCCAGAAAATCCATGACTGGCAGGGCTTAAACAAATCCTGTAGAGACAGGATTTGGGAGGGAGGTCGTAGCAGGCAAGAATGGGAAGAAAGGAATAGATTTAATGTTGAGCATCTTATGTCTGATATTTACAAGATGTGCATTTACTGTAGGGAGTTTCTTTTTGGTTTTAAAAGGTAAAGCAATCTTTTACATATTGTACAGCTGTCTATAGTACGGTGGACATCTTCATGCTTTCCATGTTATAATTGTATTACTCTGTGCTGTCCCTTTTTCTGACACTTTTGGAACAATACCTAAACTGAATGTGGAAAACTGTAATTTGATGCGACTGTATTCTTTTACCAAAGAAAGAGACAATAAAATGTGCTGATTAAACCCTGCTTCACTCTCAGACAGATTTGTACAGACTACAGACAGTGGGGGGGAGGGGGTTTTCCTGATATTGTACGCCTGATTCCTCCTGTATAGCAAATGTAACACTGAATTTCATTAAGATTTGGAGCACTAAAGCAACTCCTGATTTTCCCTGGGGCACTGGGTATTTCCATTTCAGCTGGACACATAACAGAGAACATTTAACCACTCCACTTTGTGTGAAGTTTCAAAAGCCCACACAGCAAGTAGTCATGAGCACCTTGCACTGATGGAACAGGGCACTTTTAAACTGTTGTTATGACGGAAATTTCTTTACAGGGGTAATTTTGAGACTGCAGAGCTTCAAAGTCTGTGGGCACATTCTCTCCATGGGCTGTACACTAAATTTCAAAGTGAAAATATGCACATTCTGTCAAAAAAACGGCCTGCTCACATTTGAACCTGCTAATTTGTGTTGGTATTTTTCATGGCAAAACCTATGCGCATATGTTAGAAAATTCAAAAGTATATGCAATGCATAGTTCCAAGCCTCACCCCTGGGAATGCTTCCCCCTACTGTGGATAAAAGCACATGCAGAGAGGCCCTACATGCATATAGGGAGGGCAGTTCTCTAAAAGCCCATTTCCATGAGTAGAAGTGGCTTTTATTATTAATCGCTATATGAATGTGTAACATCTGAGTTAGCATGGACTAATCAGATCTAGTGTGTATGAGTTTGACTGTTCCAAGCATGGCTACTTCTAGGGGGCTCAGTGGAATTTCATGGCAATCTTAAATAAATCCAATCCCAACAATTTAAAAGAATTATTTCTAATTGATGAAAAAGTGTATATTCTAATTCAAAGATCACCATAGTCAACATCTGTAGGGATGTGCAGAGGCAAAAGTTTTGTTTTGGTTCATTCATTCATTTCATAGGTCGCGCCACTTGGTCCATTAGTTTCAAATGAAACAAAATGTGTTTATTCATTTTTTTTTGTTTCCCTTTAAAGTCAATGGGGGAAGCAGTGTAGGCTATTTTGAGCTTCAAAATTGGGGTTTTCTAATCAATTCTAATGAAACCTCTGTACAGACAATATCAGAAAGGGGAAGAGATTCCAAAGCACCTAGACTGTGGTAAAGTGGAACCAAAAGTGATATAAAGAGCCTAAGGCTAAAAGGGTACTAGCAGTGGCAGGAGATCTCCAAGGCATCATCAGAAGAATGAAGAAGCTGCAAGTGTTTTAAGAATAGCACAAAGCTTCAAAAGAAGATACCAATAACAGTGGAATGACCCCCAAAGACAGCATAAAAGGGGCAAAGTGGCACCAAGAGTGGCATGAACATCCCAAGGCACCATGAAGAGGGAACAAAGCAGCAAAGATGCAGAAACAAAGCCAGATATTGACAGAGAGGGCAGAGCAGCACAAAGAATGTCATGAAGACTCCAAAGCACCATGAGAGGTGCAAAGCAGCCACCCACAGTGGCAAGAACCCCCCAAGGTGTAGAGTCTGGGGTATGTAAGCAAGACAAAGTGGAAAAAAGACACTCAAAGTGTAAAGTCTGTGATGTGGCAGCAAGGCTGAGTGTCAGAAAGACCCCCAAGGTGTAAAGTCTGGGGTATGGCAGCAAGAACTCAAAGGTGGGAATATGGCAGCAAGGCAGAGTGGTAGCAAGACATAACATAAGAACATAAGATTTGCCATATTGGGTCAGACCAAAGATCCATCAAGTCCAATATCCCAAAATGTTGATAGACTCCATGCTGCTTACCCCAGAGATAAGCAGTGGATTTCCCCAAATCTGTCCCTTATTTTCCCAAGTCTGACCTTATTTATATTCTGCTTTTTGGAAGACTATAAATAAGTCCACCTTAATAATGGTTTATGGCCTCTTCTTCCAGGAACTTGTCCAAAACATTTTTAAACACTTCACTAACAGCTTTTACCACATCCTCCAGCACTGAGTAAAAAAAAAGTTCTCTTATTTGTCCTAAGAACATGAGAAGATGCCATACTGGGTCAGACCAAGGGTCCATCAAGTCCAGTATCCTGTTTCCAACAGTGGCCAATCCAGGCCATAAGAACCTGGCAAGTACCCAGTCATTAAGTAGATCCCATACTACTAATGCCAGTAATAGCAGTGGCTATTCCCTAAGTCAACTTGAGTAACAGCAGTTAATGGACTTCTCCTCCAAGAACTTATCCAAACCTTTTTTTAAACCCAGCTATACTAACTACACTAACCACATCCTCTGGCAACAAATTCCAGAGCTTAATTGTGCATTGAGTGAAAAAGAATTTTCTACAATTATGCATTATGCACAAAAAATATCATTTCATTTGTTCTTCTAAAATTCTTGAATGATTCTTTAAAACCAACAGAATTTAATTAAAACCTTAAAACCCAAGCCTTTGGCTGAACTAGGCTGTGTGAATTTTAGACCCATAACTACTTTGTTTATCAGCATGTACTGCTTCAGAATTCAATCTTACAGCCAGGGCCTTTCTCTCTTTCTGTAACTCGCTTTTCCTGCAGTATAGTCAGAGCCCACATTAGTCTCTTAAATCTTCACAAAAGGTTTTCCAAACGCTCATAACCTGTTCAGCTGAGGACAGTACATAATCACAGAAGGCAATACACAGAGGAGTACATGAACTGTGAACGACCACAGCAGACCACCTCAGAAATAACAGAAGAAGTGTGTAATACCACTTACTGCAGAGACTACCGCATAGCAGCTATTCAACAGTCCACACACGTGGTCACACACATGTGCATCAGCAATGCCCTGCAAACATGGAAGCAGGCAAATGTGTGCACTGATGTTCCTAACGGTACTATATGCAAAGTGTTTTGGACAGGAGCACTCAGCCAATGGGATGTAATGGGCCTCTGAGATCACCCCTGCAGTGTTACATGTAATAGGTGTAGGTAAATGGTGAAAAATGTGCATATGTTGAGGGTACAGACATATATGCATACTGCTGCATCACATTAGTATCTGTGATGCAGCAGTATGCAGATGAGAGTGAACCAATGTGTGACACTGCTGTTTAAGGCATAAGAACATAAGAAATTGCCATGCTGGGTCAGACCAAGGGTTAATCAAGTCCAGCATCCTGTTTCCAACAGAGTCCGAACCAGGCCACAAGAACCTGGCAAGTACCCAAAAACCAAGAAGATCCCATGCTACTGATGCAATTAATAGCAGTGGCTATTACCTAAGTAAACTTGATTAATAGCAGTTAATGGACTACTCCTCCAAGAACTTATCCAAACTTGTTTTGAACCCATCTACACTAACTGCACTAACCACATCCTCTGGTAACAAATTCCACAGCTTAATTGTGCGTTGAGTGAAAAAGAATTTTTGATTAGTCTTAAATGTGCTACTTGCTAACTTCATGGAATGCCCCCTGATCCTTCTATTATCCGAAAGTGTAAATAACTAACTCACATCTAGTCATTCAAGACCTCTCATGATCTTAAAGACTTCTATCATATCCTCCCTCAGCCGTCTCTTCTCCAAGCTGAACAGCCCTAACCTCTTCAGCCTTTCCTCATAGGGGAGCTGTTCCATCCCCTTTATCATTTTGGTTGCCCTTCTCTGTACCTTCTCCATCGCAACTATATCTTTTTTAGATGCGGTGACCAGAATTGTATACAGTATTCAAGGTGCAGTCTCACCATGGAGCAATACAGAGGCATTATGACATTTTCCATTTTATTAACCATTCCCTTCCTAATAATTCCTAACATTCTGTTTGCTTTTTTGACTGCTGCAGCACACTGAACTGACAATTTCAAAGTATTATCCACTATGATGCTTAGATCTTTTTCCTGGGTGGTAGCTCCTAATATGGAACCTAAAATTGTGTAACTACAGCAAGGTTATTTTTCCCTATATGCAACACCTTGCACTTCTCCACATTAAATTTCATCTTCCATTTGGATGCCCAATCTTCCAGTCTTGAAAGGTCATCCTGTAATGTATCACAATCCGCTTGTGATTTAACTACTCTGAATAATTGTGTATCATCCACAAATTTGATAACCTTGCTCGTCGCATTCCTTTCCAGATCATTTATAAATATATTGAAAAGCACTGGTCTAAGTACAGATCCCTGAGGCACTCCACTGTTTACCCTTTTCCTCTGAGAAAATTGACCATTTAATCCTACTCTCTGTTTCCTGTCTTTTAACCAGTTTGTAAACCCTTGCCCTGTATGATGTGAACATTTAATGAGGATAGATGTGGCTGCAGTTAGAGGGCTTATAAACCATACTGTGTTGGTGACATGTCTGAGATCATTGGAAATTACAAGTGAAGAGAGAACAGTAGCAGATTCACAATCCTGCCTTCAGTCACCTCCAAGTGCATCCTCCCTTTGGTTTCCCAATAAGGTTACGCCACCTACATGACATCATGACAAGCAATACTTTCATCTTTTGCACCTCATTTGTGATACATTTCCTAGCTTGCTGTAGTAGGTGACATGCATCTAGGGGTGCATGCATTAAGAAAGTGGAATGCTACCTTTGAAGGAGCTCAGTAATGAGCGCCTGTTTTTTTGCACGCCAATATTGCATTGGCCTCTAAGTCAGCAAGCTGCCCAAAACACAACAGCTTCTCCCTTATTCAGCACCACCCCCACTCCCCGCCCTTTATTTTAAAATTTTTAAGATAGACTGGTGGGGCTTTCACTCCATCCTTAACTCTTTTTTTGGTTTGCACTGCCTGCTCCATGGAGAGTGGTGTGCTATATAACATTTTTGTTAAAATAGGTGTCCAGTAGGCTTGAAAAGGTTGGGAAACATTGCCTTAAAGGTGAACTTTAAAAGTGATACGTGCACCAAAACTGGGAGATGCACGCACATCTAGCACAGGCATATGTCCACTTGATTTTATAAACGGGCCACATAAGCACACGAGTACCGATGTGTGAATATCTCACATCAAGAAAAAAAGGGGCAGAATGTGGGAGGGGAATGGGCATTCCAGGGCAGGGCAAGAGATATATAGAGCACAAAATTGCTTCTCCTATGGATGAGGTGTAAGTCTGAATAAAACTATTTCCAGCGGACTCCTGGTTATGACGCGAGCCTGATCGGATGTTGGGGGTCAGAGCTCCAGAGCATCTCTTATAGGGATGTGCATTTGTTTAAAATAAATTGCCTATCTGCAATCAATATACCATATTCGTTTGATTCATTTGACCACCGAAAACGTATGAGCAAGTCCCACAAGTGAAACATATGTCATTCATTTCATTCATGTATGTTTCCCCATTTAAAAGCATTGGCTGCATTAAAACAATAGACTCTGAGGCGGAGCAGGTCATGTAGGAGTTTCCATAGCAACCAGCCCCCATGCCTATGACTCAAGTGTGAAGTCAGAGGAGAACCAGGATCTGTTGCCAAGGAATCCAGACTGATAAAGCAAGAGAACATATCAGAGGGAAGCATTTTTCTAAATCAGCGAATCACTGAACTTTCCATCCTTTGTATTGCAATCCCTGACTTTTTCAGCTTGCAGTTGGATTCTATCTCTAACTTTTGGAGGATACATCCTGCTTTGTTGTTGTCTTAGAATTCTGTATTGCTACAGTCTTCTGTGTCAACAGAAGTGTGACAGTAGCTGTTAGCTACTGTCACACTATGTTAATTTGCACAGGTTTATAATTTTTTTTTTAACATCTCACTGGTGTCACTTCTACTGACTTAGAGGAAGGTTAGTGTTCTCCAGCACTCCCTTCCCTTTAGGGAGAAGTCACTACAGGCTGCCTGGCCTGCCTGGCTGGTACTGGATATTTTTGCAGTGATTTATTACATTTTAAACCTGTTGCTGTACCTGAACTTTGCCACAATATTCCATATAGTGAGGCTGTAACTCTCAGGCCGATACAATACAATGGGCACAGCTGAGCACAATGTTTAACCGCAGTTGGACGCACATTTTGGATGCGCGTCCACAATCCCTTATAGTATAAGGGGATTAGCATGTTCAAAACGTGCATCCAATCTTCCGCGAAACTAATAGTGCTTATCAAATGCAAATGCATGTCAATGAGGCTATTAGCTATTCACCCCAGATCCAAAAAAAAAAAAAAATGCCCAGAGCAGGTGTTAATTTTTGAGCAGCTGAAAAAGTGTACAGAAAATACTGCTTTTCTGTACATCCTCCGACTTAATATCATGGCATTATTAAGTCAGAGGAACCAAAAGGTTTAAAAAAACAAATTGTGCCAGCGGTCAGGTTAGGAAAAGGAATGCTCAATTAACTAGCATCCATTTTCCTAACCCATGGCTGTGCATAGGTTAGGAAAATGGATCCTTGTAAAATTGAAATGCATTAAATCCAGCCCGAAAGAAAGAGGGTAAATGTTTTTAAGCTCAGGAGTAACCTCATATAGTGCCACTAGGGACTACAAGCTTGTAAATAAAGCTCTAGAAGGCGCTAGGGCTTTTTTAATCATTGGTTACCCAGAGTGGATGATTCTTCATTAGAAGCTATTGTATGTTTAGGTAAAAGTCCACCTTAAAGTCAAAAAGATAATAAATCTTTATGTTACTAGTCTGTAGTTCACAATAAGGTCGTGCCGGGCTTCATTCACAGAATGTCTTGTGCTGTCCTTGTACTGTCTGACACTGCAATGTTTCGGGAGACGCTCCTTCTTCAGGGAAACAGGATGCTTGATGCCGGCAAATTGTGACTGGTGGATAACCTAAAACAATGTGCAACAGAGAATCCTTTCAATGATGTATAACATCTAAATTTGCAGGCGAAACAAGATTTGAAAGGACACCTACTTGGTCTATATAGAACAGTCAATGTATTGTTGAGTCCGAGACTTCATAAATGCTGAAAGAAATGAGCCAACCAATCAAAATACATTTTTTGCATAATTCAATATATGTAAAGGACTTCAGTGTCAAAACTTACGAATGCGGTGAAAACTGGTCTACCTGCTACATCCAATGAGTCCGTCATTGGATGTAGCAGGTAGACCAATGACGGTCCATCATCTACTGCTGTAGAATGCTACATTTAAGTGAAAAAAACCCGCCGATTTAGAAGATTGACAGGCGGATATGACATGAGTATATCCAAAGAAGGTCATATACGTCATACAACAGCCATTTTGGAAAAACTGGGAAAGTCTAGTTCTCCTTAAATGTGTATGTACATCATCTGGAAGCCATATTGAAAAAAAGAAAAATAGTCTTTATAACGTTGTTAAATCAGAGAATACCATTTGACTTTTTAATTCAGGCCAAACTGTTCAATGCACTGTAAATGGAAAATCCATTGATTCTCCTTGAAATTGAGAATCGATTGTCTGTCCCCTCCATGCCATGAGTAGGGGACATGCTCAAAAATTAACCACTTGAAATCTTCAAAGGAGTGATTGGCAGAAATGCAATGTTGTACGATGAGTGCTTTGAGGTCCTTGTTTTTAATGTGACTTTTATGTTCGGTTAATCGTGTCCGGATTCTACGTTTTGTACGACCAACATATGTCAAAAAATAGGGACATTGTAGGCCATATACTATGAAGCTCGTGTTGCAGTCAATGTCTTGTTTTCTATGTATTTTAACTTAAATGTTAGGGTTCTACAGCGGGTGACTGTCAATGACGGACTCAATGGATGTAGCAGGTAGACCAGTTTTCACCGCACATGTAAGTTTTTACGCTGAAGTCCTCTACATGTATTGAATTATGCAAAAAATGTATTTTGATCGGTTGGCTCATTTCTTTCAGCGTTTATGAAGTCTCGGTCTCAACGATACATTGACAATTCTATGCAGACCAAGTAGGTATCCTTTAAAATTTTGTTTCGCCTCCAAATTTAGATGTTATACATCATTGAAAGGGTTCTCTGTTGCACATTGTTTTAGGTTATCCACCAGTCACAATTTGCCAGCATCAAGCATCCCCTGTTTCCCTGAAGAAGGAGCGTCTTCCGAAACATTGCAGTGTTGGACAGCACAAGGACAGCATAAGACATTCTATGAATGAAGCCCGGCACGACCTTATTGTGAACTACAGACTGGTAACAAAAAGATTTATTATCTTTTCGACTTTAAGGTGGACTTTTACCTAAACATACAATAGCTTCTAATGAAGAATCATCCACTCTGGGTAACCAATGGTTTAAAAAGCCCTAGCGCCTTCTAGAGCTTTATTTACAAGCTTGTAGCCCCTAGTGGCACTATATCAAACCCAAACAGCGATCTCCATTATTCCAACCTAATTCCCTGCTCATCCACCCCCTGCCCCATCACCTCAGCATCACTCTCCTATCCACTTTTGCGAAATCACCTTATGTACATAAAACATGATTTCGCTTTTAATAGGTTATAAGTTTGTCCTGTTTAATACATTTATGATATGTTATCTGTTAATTTTTTACCCTTAGTAACTTTGGGTTATTTTCCTCCCTGCTTCTTCCCTCTCCCCACCCCCCCCCCCCCCCCCCCCCCCCCCCCCTCCCAGTTTTCGACCCTCACCCGTCCCTCTTAACTAGCCCTCTATCATTGTTCATTGTAATTTCCTCCTTTCACAGTTACTTGTAAACCGACATGATGTGTCCTACGAATGCCGGTATATAAAAAGCTTATAAATAAATAAATAAATAAATATGAGGTTACTCCAGAGCTTAAAAACATTTACCCTCTTTCTTTCGGGCTGGATTTAATGCATTTTGATATTTAATATTTTCCAACCATTTTTGGATTTTCAGTTTTTGTATTTCCTCGTAAAATTGAGCATTTGTTTTCCTAACCTCTGGCAGCCATCTCTCCTGGGTGCACACTGCCAAGGAGGTTCCAGGGGCACACATTTGCCCCTAGCACCTCCTTTTTAGTGCGACCCTTCATTTAAATATTGTATTGCATGCCCAGTAGAGGTGATTGGGCGTTCATTAGGAAAGTAAGTGCTCAACACTGAGTGCCCATTTTCCCTGTGGGTTTATTGTATCGGCCTGTTTGTCTGGGTCTATGCCTGTTAGGTTTGTCAGTGCATCCACAAAGTGTGCAGTAGGTTTGTGCCAGTTACCACCACAAGTACAGCCAGCCACTTTGTGGATTACCGGTATTTTATTTTGCTACTGCATTTAAATTACTTGTGCACTCACTTTTACTTCTATTTTACTAGCAGTGAGCTCACACACATAATATAGCACTATATCATTATTTGCTTTTTCTGAGTGTGTTGTGTGCATCAGCATGTACTGTAGTCACTAGCAGAGCAAAATGCTAAAATTGTTCTACTGTACTGTATTCTCTGTGTGTTGTTCAACCTTATACATAGAAGGATCACTGTAGTAGTTCATCACACTAGTGTTATCAGTGTGACAACACCAAATTCTCAGAAATAATGATTAATTGACAACACCTTTTGTCCAGCACTGCAGCAGAAAAAAAAAACCCATCATGTCAGACAAAGGACGTGGGAAGCCTGCAGTTGCTGGCAACAGTAAGTCCCCCAACTAAGATAAAGAGGGAACTTTTCAAAGCCCAAACATCAGCAGGAGAGATAGGCCTGTCAAGCTGCAAGAAGCTGAGATTTGGGAAGGATATGCTGGTCATTCCATAAGTGTCTCAGCCAGATCCTGCTATCTCAGAGGAGAGGGAAAGAGAAGACACTAGTAGTAGTACTAGTAGCAGCAACCTCCAGTGCCTATAAAAGTACAAGTGGTAAAAACAAAACCAGCACCGCAAACCCTTAGTGCAGTAGAGGCTACAAGATCAGTTTTGTCATCCTTTTCTGATTCAGAGCTTGATGAATCTCCCTTCAAAGGATTTCCTGAAGCAGAGATAGGAGAGGCATTAGCTGAAGACCCTGTATTAGGAGGTTTAGTCAGTACTGTGCTAGCTTTCACTTCACTGACAGAGGAGAGAGAGGCAGGAGGACATGTTAGTGAGAAAGAGCAGGCCACACTGACAGTGCAGGAAAAGAGGATGAATGAATACTTTGCTGCAGTTCCTCAGACGCCATCTGTGACCACCCCCACTTCACTGCCAACAGCACCATCCACCCCAAAGGATGCAGAGAGAGGCAAGAGATCATAAAATAAATCTGTGATCTAGAGCCATTTTCAAATGCGGGAAGACCCATGCTTTGAGCATTGTAACTATTGTGCAAAGGACATCAGCCAAAGGAGGCAACTGGGCCACTTAAGCAATGCTGGAATGGAGCATCACCTGAAGAAGCAGCATCCCCTTCAATATGTACCTGGGGATGGTAGTAGTAGTCATGGGGCCCCTTCTGCAAGACAGAGGACACTAGTCTTTGAAAAGGGGATGAATGTTCCTCAAGCTACTTACAAGACTTTGACTCCTTCTACCAGTCAGGTGGCAGGCCAGCAGCAGCAGTCCCCAACTATAGCTAAGAAGCAACAGTCCACAGTAGAGGAAATGGGGTGGTGTTTGGTGGCACTGTCACGGGAAAAGAGGCAGGCAAGCATCCAAAATGGTGACAAGATGAGATGATCACTTTAGACGATCAGCCCCTGCAGGTCATTGAGAATGTGGGTCTCAGGCATCTGCGGCAGCTTCTAGCGCCAAACTATAAAGTGCCCTCCAGGACCAATTTCAGCAGAAAGGCCATCCCTAATTTGCATAAACATTGTTGTAACCATGTGCAGGCGTTGCAGGTGAAGACACAGGAAAGCAGAGTCCATTTCACAAACACCTCACACTCCTTCCTCTCTCTGATGGCACACTGGTGGGACCTAGCTGAGATAGGGGCAGGGACGAGCTCCACAGGGGCTGGAGCAACAGGATGCAGGTGGGCTTTGCCGCACACTCACCTGGTGGACGGTTCCCATACCTCTGCCAATATTTTAGTAGTGATTCAAGAAATGTTGGAGGACTGGCAGCTTGATCAGAGGGCCAGAAGTCTCAATGCAGGTTACCTTATCACCGACAATGGCTCTAATATGGTCAAGGCAATATTCGACAGTGGATATCACTGTGTTCAATGCTTCACTCACATCCTGCACCTAGCAGTGAAGGAGGCCCTGGAGCTGGGGTCCAGGGATTCAGAGCATGTGTACTTGCACGGCTTACTAGAAAAGTGTAGAAAAATAGCTGGACACTTCCACTGAAGCATGAAGGTGGGTGACCTTCTCCGCAAAAAGCAGGAGGAATTAGAGATACCTCACAAACGTCTCATCATAGATATGGGTACCCCCTGGAATTCAACCTACATGATGCTGCAGAGGCTAATGGAGCAGCTGACACCCCTGCATGATCTGTCTCGGGAAATGGAGATAGGCATGCAGGCTCCCTTAGGGCATCATGACTGGTCAATCATAAGACAGCCTGTGAAAATCCTGAAGCCCTTTAAGGATGCCACAGAAGAGCTGAGTGCTACAAGCGCTATCTTGGGAGATGTCATCCCAATAGTAGAATCCTGTTAGAAAAGTTGGAGGGATTTCAGTAGGAAGAGGGAATGAGAGGTGAGGTGCTGTGCTGTTGGGTGTCCTTGGAAAAGCAGGTGACAGAGACTAGGACCTCTGACCAGAAACCCCACATACATGCCTTCTACTTTATATGATCCATGTGTGAAAGGGAGACTTGCACTGGAGATGAACAATCTGACACAGAGGAGGCCTGTCAGTTAGACTGCCACAGGCTGAGGCAGAGGAAGGATGTAGCACAGGAGGAAACACTCTCACTGCCAGGTCAGACAGCAGTGCAAGTCAGAGCAGCACCCTGTTGTCACCATCTAGCACACCCTCCACAGGAAAATGGAAACAATCCTCACTTCTGTACCAGGCAATTACTAAAGCAGCTGGGAAGAAAGATTCACGTCCAGTACCACCAAAGGAGACGGCAGCTCAAATCTCAGTGACACGCTATCTCACTGAAACCATCAAGGACATGGAGACAGATGAGCTGGCATATTTGCTCAAAAGTCTAACATCTGGCCAGACCTAGCAACAGTGGCTCAGCGCTATCTCTCTTGTCTACCAAGTGTCCCCAGTGAAAGAGTGTTTTCCATGACAGGAGACATCATAAGCCCTCATTGCTCAAGGCTATCACCACACTTGATGGAGAAGCTAGTGTTCCTTAAAATTAATCTGTTTTTTCTTGGCTATCCAGATTTGCCATACAAGTGGCAAGATGAATGAATGGAACATGAAGGTCCTATAGCTGCTGGCCGCTCTGCCTTTCTGCATGCTGTGCCTCAATAACAACAATGGGGGCCTACATCCAGAGTCATGCAACATCCGGTGACTCTGATTGACTAACTGCATCTGCTGCTCTGTCCGCAACACCATCAATTGGACCACACTTCATCAATGACATTGATGCTGCTGTCCAGGCTCGAGATGCCAGTTTCAGGGCTGGAAAGGTTTGCAATGCTGAGTCTTGCTGTGTCCCCAACACCGCCAGTTGGGCCACATTACAACCACTACACTGCTGCTCCTGTCCAGGTCTGAGATGCAACATTGAGGGCTGGAAGAGATGCAATGCTGTGTCCTACTGTGACCCCACACCACCAGTAGGGACATATAGCAACCACCACACTGCTGCTGCCTCCATGGTCTGGAAAGCCAATCCAAGGGCCACAACACCAAAAAGATGAGTGTTGCTAAGTCCCCAGCACCTCCAGTTGGGCCACTCTACAAGTACCAATCTGCTGCTCCTGACCAGGCCCAAGATGCAAGGTTGAGGGCTGGATGAGATGCAATGCTGAGTCCTGCTGTGGTCCCAGCACTGCCAGATGGGCCACACTTCCACAACCACCCTGCTGCTAGTTTACATGTATGATAGTATTCTAAATGCCTCAAAATAAATAAACATTCATATTCCTCCTTTTCATAGAGCAACTATCAGAAATGTACTATAGCCAAGGGTCTGTCCCTTCAGCAGAAGAAATAGAGGAACAAACGTCAAGTGCAAAACATTTATAACAAAACTGTTAAAGTGCCAACTAAAGACAATAAAATAGAACTTGTGGTGCCACTGGAGAGAGGAGAGCCAGGGTCAGGGGTTTCTGATTTGCATGGTGGGCGGAAGGAGAGCGCTAGCATCCTTTCAGCTGCTCAGCTGGAAACATTTGGTAAGATGCAGACTTAGCCAGCACTTATTTTGAGAATAAGCAGATTATGTGCATCAGTCACTGCTGCTACAGGAAGAAATGTCCCGCTAGTTTTCCCAGTCTGTGCAGGAGCTTATGCTTGCCCTCTCTCTATCCAGACAAGCTGGGCCTGCTCATAAAGTGCAGAAAACAATTCAGACCTTCCCGCTTCAATGGGCATTATTGTGCCAGCCTCACCATTCACTCTGTGCCCCTCTATAGAGGCCCAAATTCAGGACACATTCCCCAGCTTGAATCCTCAGCAGGAAGCACTAAAAGTCCTAAAAAAGGAGAGGTGACGAGTACCACAGAAACAAAGAAATAGCCTAGAGGCACTAGGAGCTGAAAGCCTTTCTCTCAATTGCAAAAAAATCATCGTGGGGTCCCCACCCACAAAAATATTACAAAGCACTATAGTTAGTCATTGCATGTCCAGGACGGAGCCTGACTGCAGGCTCAATTCCCTCAGCAACAGCAGCGCTTGGGAGTTTCTGGCTTAACTGATCCCATCACACCAGCAGCACACAGCTAACAAATTTTGTGATTCATAAATAAACATCTTAAAAATACATCAGACTTCATTAAGAAATCAAAAAGTAACAGGAACTGCTTCAGGACAGCTTAGCCTGGGCAGCTGCATTAGAGAGTGGGGATGGCCAGGACAGAGCTGCGCTGGAAGCAGTCAGTCAGACTCTGGAAGCGCTGGTGGTAGCCCCCATTCTGGCTCATCCACTGCTTTAGGTTCCACTTGCTTGGCAATTTCTTCGAGAACCTTGGATAGCTCCTCATGGCATGACTTTGCTGCAATCCACTGCCTCCTTTTCCCCAAATGCAACCTTCGAGGCATGACTACGCTGAGCTCTACTGCTTCCTTTTGCCCAAATGCAATCTTTGAGGCATGACTCCGCTGAGCTCATCTGCCTCCTTTTAACAAACACAATCTCCAAGACATGACTTCGCTGAGATCCTCTGTTTCCTTTTAACAAACACAACCTCAGAGGCAGGACTCTGCTGAGCTTCTCTGCTTCCTTTACCCAAATGCCACTACTGAGGCCTAATTCCCCTGACTTCCCTTGCCTGTTTCACCTCAAACAGCTGTTGAGGTGAAGCTGACAGGGGAGTCATGCTTTAGTGGTGGTGTTTACCAAAGACCACTGGGGTATGATTCCACTGAGATCCTCTGCCTCGTTTACAAAAACCACCACTTAAGAATAACTTATCCTTTATCAGCCTGGCTTACTCCAACCCTAACCACAGAGGCCTGTCACTTACAACTATGGCATGCCATTTTCAAACCCTAACCACTGAGGCCTGTTACTTACAGCTACGGCATGCCATGTTCCAAACATTACCAATGAGGCCTGCCATTTTCAGCTATGGCATACCATGTTCTAACCATTACCAATGAGGTCTGTCCATTACAGATATGGCATGCCATGTTCCAACCATTGCCAATGAGACCTGTCATTCATTACTATGGCATACCATGCTCCAAACATTAACACTGAGTCCTGTCCATTACAGATATGGCATGCCATGTTCCAACTATTAAAAATGAGGCCTGTCACTTACAGCTTCAACATGCCACATTCCAAACATTAACAATGAGGCCTGTCACACCTATGGCATGCAATTTACTAACCCTAACCACAGAGGCCTGTCACTTATAGCTACGCATGCCATGTTCAAATCATTACCTCTGAGGCCCTAGTAGTCATAGATTGCATTATAAACTTACAAAAACAATCCTCAGGATTTTAAGACCATTCGTCATCTATGGTATTCACCTGCTTTCCATTTCTTGCTCTTGCCATGGCTATCTATTCTTTTGCACACTTGTGGCAGTGCTTCAAGAACCATAACTGGTTTCATGGTCCACTAGCTGTTCTTCTATAATGTGCATTTGGGTACCTACCTACTACCTAGCTTTGACGTGTGTGGCTTACTCCATGACACAAACATATCTTACTGGACTGGTGAAACATCCTGGTGCAGCCATTAGGGATGTGCACTGATTTTTTTTGTATCATTTTTGTTTCAGGTTGTTATCTGTCAAATTTAGTTTTCATAATAGTTCGGGAGGTATTTATTTTGTGTTTCCCTAATTTCAGAGTTAGTGCACACTAATGGGGCTTACTGCACACTAACATGAAGTGCGCACTAAACAGTTTTCCTAATTTCGGACTTAGTACGCACTAACAGGACTTAGAAAGAGACAGCCAATGGGAATGCAGAACCATATCTCTAGCTAATAAACTGCTCCCCAATTGACACTTTTTAACTTATTGGTAACATTTTTTGTTATTGCATGCTAACATCCAGTTAGTACATCCTAAGTCCTATTAGGGCGCACTAACTCCGAAATTAGAAAACTAGGTAGTGCGCACTAACGGACGTAATGTGAACTAACATCTAGTTAGTGCGCACCAAAGTCCCGTTAGTGCGCACTAAGCTTGTAAATAGGAAAACTATAGTTAGTGCGCACTAACACGAAATATGGAATTTCACAAAATTTCATCAATTTTTTTTTTTCATTTCGGGGTGCTCCCAAAATACAACAAAATAGACAATTTCGTTGCCATTGTCTATTTCGTTGAAAACAAATGCAAATGCCTAGCTGACATACTTTGACAGGAAGAGACATCCGCCCTCTCTATGGTTGTCTGTGTGCTCCAACAGAATGACTGGTATCTCCCATGTCACTCTGCCTTAATATTATGCGCCTCATCTTACACCTTCAGATCCTTGTGCCGCTCAGCCTTGCTAGAATGCGCAGATTTTACACCTTTATATTCTTAACTTATTCCTGCCTGTATCTTCCTGGCATACTCCAGCTTTTACACTTTGAGGACTTCTTGCCAATCTGGGGTGCTGCTGTGCACCTCTCCCATGCTTATGAATTCTTTCTGATTCTTGGTCCCTTTATCTGTAGCTTGGGATTTTTTCTGCTTCATTCCCCCTTCTTGTTGCCTTAGGGTAGAGGAAATCAAGGGCAGTCTGGAGGATCAATTGAAAAGGCTAGATCATGCAGAATAACACATTTTATTTCAGGATGATCGCTTACTAGAAGCTGAGAGGTGCATAGCTGACCTAAAAGCAAAAAAATGTAGTCTTAACCAATTGGATTGAAGATCAAGAGAACAGGAATCAGAAAAATAATTTAAAAATTGTCGGGCTGCCAGAATTGCTTTGGGAGGAGGAACTTTACAACTTTGTGGATCACTGTTTACCAAATCAATTGGGCCTTACCTTTCCGGAAGATGCGTATATGGGTACACCGTTTAGATATGCTGTGAGAACACAGAGGGTAAGGGGCGGCCACTGATGGTGAAGATACTTAATTGGGTGCATAAAGTAAAAAGTCTTCATGAATATTGCCAGAAAGAGCACATCGAATGTAATGTTAGCAAAATTCTCCTCTTCAATGATTACTCAGCACACATAACTGTGCTGAGGACGGAGATGGCTGGGCCTTGTTCAAAACTGTTCTGCAGAGGTGTCCGTTTCTCTTTATTATTCCCTGCCAAATTGTGGGTGCAGCACAGAAACAAGGTGCTCTTTTTTACAAAAAAAGTTAAGCGGCATCATTTTTGTCTTCTCTTGTGGGCCCGGAGGGAGATCACTAGCGTTGTTTCATTGGTGTTAATGCACAGGCTGTGCATGGCAGCAGCCATCTTTTTTCATCAGTTTCTTGAACAACAAGGGCTCCAGTTCCAACCAGGGTTTTAATGTGCTATACAAAGTTCTCAGATTCATCTATTGAAGTTACAGTGAGAGAAGGCTCAACAGGTTTGGAACAATAAGTAGGTCTCCTTACAGCTGAATGAAGCGTGGGTTGGAAGTTTCACAAGTCCAGAGATTGCGTCTTGAATGTTTTTTCTCACTATGTTATTCACCACATGTTTTTGTTTAATCTGTATTTGTGGTTTCAATTTTTTATTGCTTCCGCGACCTTTATGTGCGCAAAGAAATCTTTGACCTTTTAGGGTCCAAACGTCAACGGTAAAGCAGAAAAGACAACATATGATGTCAGAATCCAAATTTATTTGCTATCAGCATACTAATTTTCTTTTAGAATGTTTTAGTGCTGGGTCAAGATTTATTGCATGATTTCTTGATTGATTATTCACTTTACACAACTTTTTCTTGCGTAAATCTGCAGAGGGGTGTTTAATGTTAGGAGCAGGGTGCCAAAAGAGCACGGAATATAAGGCAGATAGTTTTGTAATTTTGTAATGATGACACAAAAGAGGGATGCTTGAGGACATAAGCCAAGTAAGGAAGGAGAGAGCAAAGGGGTAGCAGTTCCTTTGGAGTGAAAGGGATGGGAGATTTTGTGGGTTACTGGAATGGGAAGGGTATGTGTGAAGGTGTGACTGTGACTGGGTATAAGTGGACGTATGTTTGGATGAGCAGAGTGTTGCATGTCTGGGTGTGGTGGATACTGCAGCAGTGGTTTCATCTGGCAGGAACCTGGGTGGGTAATTTTTGGGGTCGGGGGGGGCTCAGCTGGGAGGCTCCTTAGGCACAGGGTATGCACTAAAATGCTGTTGTCAACACATTACTTCATGGATATGCTGGAGATGGAAACATGGTGAGGGTTAACATTATCACCTTAAATGCTGATGGAATTCACTCGCCATTAAAACGTAAGAAATGACTTACCATGTTCAGGCGGTTAAAATCGCAGATTGCGTTTTTGTGCAAGAGACACATTTCAACGATGCGGAGGATTCCAAGCTGCCTATCCTCTTCATTTTGTAGAGGGCATCCACCCTGGTACACAAGCACCTGCCCTTCCGGGTGGAACGCCTGTTGCAAGATGTGGAGGGAAGGTACATGATTGTGCTTGGCACGCTTTACCAACAAAGGTGGTCCTGTGCAATTTGTATGCCCCAACTACTTCCCCTCAGCCATTTTTCAAAGAGATTGTATCCAAACTGCTTGCTTTCTCAGAGTCCAATCTTAATATGGGAGGAGATTTTAATGCATCTTCTAATGGTGGGGGAGGATTGCAGACCTGCAAAACCCTTGCGGCAGGGTGCTGAGAGATTGGGGTTTAACTTCGTATGCAGGGAGCTTGGGCTAATAGATGTATAAGAGGACCCTCCACCCAGGAGAGCTTGATTTCACTTTTTTCTCAAACCCTCACAAAATTTGTGGTTAGATTATTTTCTGATTTCTGGGGGTTTGTTTTCTAGGATTCAGGGCCCTTCAATAGGTATTGATAATGTTCCAGTGTCTTTTGGGGGTGAGCAAACACTCACCCTTTTCCTGGAGAATGAACCCCAGCTTATATTTTGATGAGGATTTTCATGATTTCCTGAAAGGAACATGGGAGGAATATGTGGCCACAAATTTCAATCAGGAGGTCTCTGTGTCCACCTTTTGGGAAGCAGGGAAAGCTGTGATTCGGAGGCAGTTAATAGCATATGTTGAGAAGGTGAATAAAATTGGATAGGTGGATATAATAAAATTGGCAAAGACTTTGAAGGCAGCACAATCTAGGCATGTTTCTGATATGTCAGAACAGACTAAAGGAGAGGTTGAATGTGCTTGGGAAGCGTTAAATTACTTGCTGTTTCAAAGAACTGCGAAATCACTTGGTTTCTTTCAATACCAGCTGTATAAATACAGTAATAAACCTAGCAAACTATTGGCTAACCTAATTAGGATAAAAGGCCCATGATCACAAATTTCAGGCATAAAGGATAAAAAGGGTGTGTACCAGCATTCTTTGGAGGACATCATGGCTAGATTCTTAGACTTCTACCAGGACCTCTATAGCCATGAAGGGGTGGGTGAGAAGGCCAGAGAAGAGTTCTTTCAGAATTTTACCCTGACCTAAACTGATGCAGGTTAAACAGGCCAATAAGTGATGGGAAATCTTTCATGTGATCCAGACCCTTAAATTAGGCAAGGCAGCGGGAACTGAGGGGCCTGACTACTGAATTTTAAGTTTAAAATATTATGATTATTTAGTTTACTATTCTGTGCTTCCCAAAACTGCCCTCGCTTGCAGCCTTTTACAATGATATAGTAGCCTGAGGGGCTATTTCACTAGAAATGAACCAATTGGTAATTGTAGTGTTGCCAAAGAAAGGAAAGGACCCATTGGAAGTGGCTGCAGTACTTGCTGCATGGTTCTACTGGGCTTGATAAACAAAGACCAAATGGGTTTCGTAAAGAAGCATCATGGGGTCAAAAGCATGCATTGCCTAAGCACTACTTATTAGTGGGAGGACATCCCCTGAAACTGCAGCCAAAACAAAATTAGATCGGTGCAAGAAATGCTTTAATTATAAATGGTAAAAACCAATGCCCAACTAAGGCCAAGTTTTGCCCATACAATGTGGGCTGCTTCAGGGGCTATATATATATATATATATATATATATATATTGTGATGGCTCACCATCCGTGAGGCCTCGGGCGCCGCTCTTCTGTCTTCTTTCCTGAGCCGCCACCAGTTGCCAAGGTCCCTGGAGTTCGACAGGCTCACGTAACTCCCTGGGTCCGTGCCTCCTCTGGCCCTGGTTTTGCTGGGCTGCTAGGTTCCCTTTGGGCAGGGTTGGGGATAAGCAGCCCCTCCAATCCCCAAAGACAACAGAGAGAGAGAGCTAGTTCCTTCCAAGCAGTTTATAAAGTAACAACTGGATACATTACATGGGGGCTGCCCCCTCCCCCTCCAGCACTCCGGTTCTCTTACAAGCTGTGCTATTACAGAGTAACCTTTTACCTCTTCTGCTCAGCGCTATTACCAGCCCCTTTAGAGCCCTCCTCCCGGGCTTCCCCTTTAGGATAAAGATTATACTTCACCCCACATAGATTACTCAGTATCCATATACGAACTGGAGGATTCCTCTCCCCCTGAACCTACCTCCATCTCTTCCTGCTCTGACTCCGAAGAGCTGGGCTTTTGTGGCCAGTTCCACCAAGGGGGCACGCCCTCTTCCTCCACTTCCATGGACTCACCGGTGTCTACCTCATTAACCTCTATGTCTGCCACCTGTTCACCTTCAGGCTCTCCTCCCAGGTCTGGTGGTGTTTCAGGGAACCTGGGATTCGTAGTTCTTCTCCTCTTCCCCTGCGCCCCCTGCTGTCTGGCTCTGGTATTCCCGTTGCTCTTATGGTAGCTTGTCAGCTCCTGCCTGTGGCCGGGCTGCACTACATCACAATATATATATATATAAAAGAACAGCGTGAAATAGAAGATCATTCAAATAATTTTAAAAACATAAAATAATCCACAGTAACTTGTGTTGCAGCTATAGACATCAGCTTGAGCACAAAGGCTCAGCGCACAGCTTGTGAACTGATTGGCATCTCAGCAGACCGTAAATCTCATTTAACTTTACAGTAAAGAGCACAAATGCATAAGTTGGCGTCTCAGCATTCTGGAAGTGTATCGGCTTCCTTATTGTTTTCTGGGACCATCCCCTGAAATTGGCCATGTTTACTGATGATTTCTGTTGTTTGTCAGCAATTCTAGAGAGAGTATCCCAGTGATAGTAAAGATATGTTCCCAATTTCATTTCATAATGGGGTTAAAAATTAACTTTACTAAATCTGAAGCACTGGCATTAAATCATGACACTGTCGAATACTGGGTGGGCTCATTTCTTTTTACATGGGCTAAAGAAAAATCTGGGGGTTTGGATCCCATGCAACCTTTCTCCTGTATGAGGTAAATTTTATAGAAGTCTTTACGCTTGTTCACGAGAAATTACATTCATGGAGCTCTCTGTCTCTCTCCTTCCTGGGAAGATGTGCTCTTGCAAAAATGATAGTTCTCCCAAAAATCTTGTACCAAATGCAGCTGTTGCCAAGTTGGCTCACGGTAAAAGTTTTGAAGAAGCTAAGGTCTGCAATTATTTCTTTCATTCGGAATGGACAGGGTGCAAAAATCAGTTGTTCTAAATTAATGTATGGAAAAGAGGTCGGGGAAGGGTTAGATTTCCCTGATCTCAGATATTACAATGCAGCATGTCAGCTGAGCTTTCTGGGTGAGTGGAGTTCAGGAAAATATATGTACTGTGACAGAGGTATGTTAGATAACATAGCTTATCTTGATCTCCTATGTATTTAATTCATAATGCTGATAAATACTTGGGGAAAATGGTAAATTCCAATATTTTATTGCAACCATGTGTGCTAACTTGGAGGTGGCTACGTAAGATGTGGAGCTTGGGGGAGCATCAATCAGTGTTCATGCCTCTTCTTGGTAACAAACAAATTAACACTGGGTGTGGATACAAATCCATCTTTAGTTATTGGCAAAGATAGGGAATTTCTTGGATTTCAGCGTTATACGAAGAGGGTTGCCACTCTTGCTTATCGTTTGAGGATGTTCAAAGACATTTTTAGATTCCTACAATGCAATTTTTTGCATTCATTCAAGCAAGCCATATGTCCAATTTATATTGGTCAGATGGAGTCTTTGTGGTGGAGTCCTCATTTATGCATGATGTGCAGAATATGCTGGCCAAAAGTAACACTATTGCGGGATTGTACAAGCTGTTCAAGTTGCATATTCAAGGACATCACCTAGACTCCTTAAGCAAGTACTAGGCTTCCATGCTAGATGAGGACATTTCACCAGAGGAGATTAAGAAATCATTTAAATCAAAGTATCAGTATCATAAAGATTCAAACTTAAGAGAAATGAAATTCAAATTGCTCCACTATGCATTCATAGATTATGTTAGCAGCACAAGATGAAAATTACCTCTTCCTCTCGGTGTGTTAAATGTCACTCTGAGCCTGGAAATATAATTGGCCATTTTTTGTTTTTGCCACAAATTGCCTACCTACTGGGACAAAATGCTTCAAGTGATATGTAGCTTTACTGGGGTGTTGCTGCCACGTAAGACTAAGCTATTTGATTTCCTGTATCTGTGGTGTGAAGGTGTCTTTGGTTCCCATTTCTATTGAGTTTTGTAAAGCATGAAAACTAACTTTCTGTAAATTATTGCAGGTATAAGAGTTGCACTTACACTGCAGGGTTCACAAACACACAATTAAATGCAAGTGCAGAGTGTAGTGATTCCTGCAATGTTCTGGTATAGACAGTGTTTTTGCTGTATGGATGGATGTGTGAATGAGTGTGGTTGTAAATGGTGAGTATGGTAAGAGGCGTGTGTAGGGATTTGGTATAACAGGAGATGGGGGGCTTGAAGGGGATCTACAGTTTCAGAAATAAAGTGACTAGGGTACTTGATTTTCCTATGCTCTCCTAAAAATACTCTGGAGCCTTGATGTTATATGTCTCATATATCTTTCTTATCGGGAAGGGGCATCTATTTTTTATCTGTTCTGCTCTGTTTATTTGTATCTGTGTCACCTCAATAAAAATTATTTTGCAAAAAGAAAAAAAATTTCCAGCCATCTATGAAGTGCTTGAAGGGTTTGGGTTAACTGGGGGGAATGCAAGCTTAAGAACCAGAGGAGTTTTGAGAACATAGCTATAGGCTGGGCAAACTGGTGAATGACCTGGTGAAACTGGTCATGTCCTGAACACACACATGTTATAAAATTCTCTCACTTGCGCATCTCAAAGCTGACATTTGCCTGCTGTGTGTTATGATTTGTGGGTATGTGGGCCCTTGGCCAGATGTGGAAGTTGTTACTGCCTGTGGGAAGGACCCCAAAGGTCTGCACCGTCAGGAGGCGATGTCAGAGACAGCGGAGAGTTATGGGTGAGGCAAAGGAGAGGTCCCGTGGTGCCAGGAGAGGACCCCCGAGAATGGGAGACTGGAGGCAATACCTGTGCTGGGACCCCAAGGATAAGAGTGCCAATCTGGCTGCAGAGTGGGGAGTATGAGCGTGTTCCAAACTTCAGTATATAAAAACACATAAATAAAAATAAAAATAAATACCCAAGCAGGAGATACTCCAGAGGGCAACCCCGAGTGGAGGAGCTGCTGAATGTAGGATGATGATGTAACACCGTAGGCCAACCCCCAGGACAGGGAAGCCTGAGCTGATCCTCTGGTGATGACGTAGCACAACCCCGAAGAGCGGGAGGATGTTGGTAGTCTCAATATAGTAGCCTGGCGCAACCCCGAGGAGCGGGGAAGCATGCAAAGTCCCAAGAAGCCGGAGGGCGCTATCCCGAGGAGTGGGAAGCCCCAACAGTCGCTGTAGAATTTGAAAGCGGTCCCAAGGAGCAGGAGAAGTGAACAGTCTTGTTCAGGTCGTGGACGCAACCCCGAGGAGCAGGGAACTCCCTCTGTAGAACTCACAGGAAGCTGAGATGTCTCAGAGGTAGTCCCAAGGAACGGGAGGCCTTGTAGGTAGAACCTAAGAGATGCAGAGCCAGCCCGAGGAGCGGGGTAGGTGAGGAGAGCGAGTCCCCAATACGTGCACTGGCCCCCAAGGAGCAGGTACCAAACAGGGTCCAGGTCCAAGGCACAAGCGAATCTCAGGAGCACGTAGGCAGTAGACGAAGACGTACAGAACTTGTTGCCAAGTTGGCTAGCTGAGGGCAAAGGTGGAATTTAAGTACACCGGTCTGATGATGTCATCAACCGGCGAAGCCCCTGAGGTTCCCGCCAATGGGGTTTCATAGGAGGGCCCGGTGGCTCGCACATGCGCACGCCTAGGGAAGCCCAAAGTCAAGGAAGATGGCGGCGGTATCCAGGCTGCCATGAGGAGTCCCTGGGAATGCGGTGGTGAAAGCTGGCCCGAGCCGCAAGCAATCCCGGGGAGGGCAGGAGAGCAGTATAGGAAGTAAGTACAAGTGGTCGCAGCCATCTGCGACTGATGGGCATAACGCTGTGCACATACATGCTTAAAATAGGGTGCACATATATACATGCTCAGCCTATTTTATAGCAAATGTGCATACCTGTGCACACGATATAAAATTTCAGCTTATCTGGCCACTCATCCATATACGTGTGTGTATGGCGCCCGTATTAAAGTTACTGTCCCTGTGAATAGGGCAATAACTGATTTTGTTTTATGGTGTTTTCATTCTTGCCTTTGTTGTTGGCAAACCCTCATTACATGTTTTTTCTAAAGTAGTAAATGTTCATCAGCTCTAGTCTTGCTTTTGCACAGAGAAAAGATACAAATCAAAACACTTTAGAAACCTGCCGCCACCTCTAGATTAGATGTCACAGAAGAAGAATGTTTTTGTACTAGAGTACTACTCAAGGATTTCTGAAATGGATTAAAGAACTCTTATTATTTTCATTATTATCATCCCAATCACATTTTGGTAAACTAAAACACAACAAAGTAAAGTGAAATTAAGAGTAGGCAGGAGAAAAATTGGTTTAAATGCTAGTATTGCTAACTCTTCCTATTCTCTGCTCCCACAGGTACATAATATCCTGTAGGTCTGGTCAGGTACTCCAAATATTAATTGTTTTTATGGCTCTATTGAACAGTTTTGTAAAGTCACACATTTTTTTCTGATCTTATGAAATAATAAAGCCCATATGATGAAAATTCTGTCCTGATCTCACTTATGAGTGATACTGAGTCACTAGGGGGGGACATTTTCAAATAGCCTGCCAATATGCAAAGTCTGCAGGTGCAATCTTGTGCCTACTTTTTAGAATGAAACTACGTGCATCATTTCCCTTTGAAAATTACCCATGGACAATGTAGCTGCTTTTTCTCTAGGCAGATTTTTGCTGGGGAAAAATGCACATGGATTTGAAAATCCAATCTGCATACATTTTATTTTATTTTATTTATTTAAAAATTTTTCTATACCGTCGTTAAGTTAAATACCATCACAACGGTTACAGAAGGGCACGATAAAGAGAAATATGGGTGGTATAGATTACATTGCTTTTCAACCTGACCCTCACCACCTCTTTGCAAACCATTCCTCTTAATCCTGCTAAACGTATGGACACTACATGACTTGTAGCCGGATTGAGTGAGTGGGTACGTCACTTTAAAAATCGGCCTCTAGAGGGCAATGAAAGCCTGTCTATTGGCCAACACATGCTAGCAATACTTTGGTGAAAACAGCAACAAGTGCAAAAATAAAATCTTCTAAGATGACATCCTTACCTGCATAGGAAAGTTCTGTCCTCTCTGTCATTGCATTTAAAATGCATATAGTTCACATCACAATAACGGCCACAATAATTTTCAAAAAAGAAAAGTGAAAACAGCAAATACCCTGAAAATGAAAACAACGGCGCCAAGTGGAAACATAAAATCATAGAACATGAAGGAGCGTAAAGACCACATGGCCCATCCCCAACTCCTGCTCAGCTTTCCAGTGCCTTCCTCTCCCTCAGCTTTCTTCCATGCTTGTTTCATGCTTTGACTGCATTCTGACACTATGGAAAGTTGCCCCTGAGTTGAACAAGGTATTTCATTTTACTTTCATTACCATTCTAAGCAATTTAAGTACACCCTTTTTTGTATCACATTGGAAAGGGGCTCTAAAATTACTATTATTTGAGCAGCAGATCCAAATACCTAAGATATGGTTTAACTGCTTCACAGAGGTCTATGCTCAACAGCGCAGGAAGCAGGAAGTTACCTGAGTAGGTCTGCCACTGAATATATTCACCTAAAGTTACCCAAGTAAACTTGGCTTGATAACTTTAGGGCAGCATTTTCTCTAACCACAAAGTAAGTTTAATTAGGTAGTGACCAATATCAGCGCTGCCCAGCTAAACTGACCCACATCACTGGCTCTCTTTTTGCACTGTTAAATTTTACCCAGGTAAAAAGTTACCTGGATAAATTGTAACTGGTGAGAGGGAAGAAATGTTCAAGCTACACTTACCGTATTTTTCTGGGAAACTGAAAAGCTGCACAGACAAACCCGTTTGATCATGGGCCTCTTAGTGTTCACATTATTTAGGCTCACTTAAATTACCCAGTGTTCTTAGCACTTCTTGGTCATAGCCTAGCCTACAGGTATTACAAAAGCAAATAAGGAAAGCATGTAAAGACATGGTTTCAGGAATGCTTTCCAACATAGATTTGTAGAGGATGTATGTGTAGGTGTGGGGTTTGGGTGTGGGTGGTCAGTGGTGGGGGAATTGGGGTGTGGTATGTAGGTGGGGATGTTTGCATGATATTCAGAGAGATAGACGATAGTCTGGTATAGCAAAAATGACAAGAGGCGGTTGGCACCTTATAGTCTAACCAATGTTATAAAATGTATTTGACAAAGTGGACTCTGTCCACGAAAGCCCATGCCTCAATAAATTGGTTAGTCTATAAGGTGCCAGCCATCTCATGTTATTTTTGGATAGAAGGTTGTGCATGTGGGTGGGGGATCATGAGGGGATTGTGAGGTCTATGTGTGTTTGGTGGATGGGAGGTGCGAATGAGGGCAGGGTCATCAAGAGAAACATATATGACATACAAGAACATGTAAGAAGTTTATTATAGAGAAGTTCTCAGGATTAAAAGCAGTTTTGAAAAGGTAAGTTTTAAAACTGGGTTTAAAAAAGGCCAGAGAGGGAGCATAAATGCAAGGACTCAGGAAGTCTATTCCAGGCATATAGCACAACAAGGTAGGAAGTGTAAAGTTGGAAACTGGTGGTGGAGGAGAAGGGCTACACTTCCAATGAATGGAATTCATGAGGAAGGGTGTGGGGAAAGTGATGAGAAGACAGGTGATGTGAAGGTGCAGAGAAAAAGTGAAGGCAGAAAAAGACTGTATGGCCTTTCTAGTCTGCCTATCCAACCAACTCATTTAGCTTTACAATTCCCATAGTTTCCTCAGAGATCCCTTATGTTTATCACATGCTGTCTTGAATTTAGATACTGTTTTTGTCTCAACCACCTCCACTAGAAGGCTGTTCCTTGCAACTACTATTCTCTCTGTAAATAAATATTTCCTAAGATTATTCCTGAGACAATTCCTTTTTCAATCTCACCCATGGTTTTTTTTGTTGAAAAATGCTTGCTTCCTGTGCATGGAAACCTTTGAGATATTTAAATGTCTCTATCATGTCTCCTCTATCTCGCCTTTACTTTAAGGTAAACATGTTTAGATCTTTAAGTCTATCCCCATATGCTTTAGAACGAAGACCATTGATCATTTTAGAAGCCACCCTCCTGACTGACTCCATTCGATTTATATCCTTTTGAAGGTGTGGTCTCCAGAATTGTACATCTTGGGCTGGATTTTAAAAGGGTTACATGTGTAAATCCAGAGGATTTACGCGCGTAACCGGCCTTACATGCGCCGGGCCTATTTTAAAAAGGCCTGGCGACTCGCGTAAAGCCCCGAGTCACATGTATGTCCCGGAGCTTTACAAAAGGGGTGGTCTGGGGGCGGAGAGAGGGCGGGGCCAGAGGCCTGCAACACAGCGGCCATTGCCGCTGTGCCAAGGGATCGCTTGCCGGCAGCCTGCTGGCACGCGCAACGTGCATCTGCCCGGAGGCAGGCGCAAAAGGTAAAATAAAAATGTTGTGGGGGGCTAGAGTAGGGCTAGGGGGAGGAAAGGTTAGGGGAAAGGATTGGAAGGTCAGGTTAGGGGGAAGGAAAGTTCCCTTCCAGGCCGCACACAAGTTATAAAATTGGGTGTACATGTGTACGCGCCGGGTAGCACGCGCACCTTTTTAAAATCTACCCCATTATTCCAAATGAGGTCTCACCAGGGTCCTCTACAGGGGCAATATAACCCCCATTTTTCTGCTGACTGTTCCTCTCCCTATGCAGCCAAGCATCTTTCTGGCTTTTGCCAGAGAGCTAGCTTACTTTCCAGAAGCAAATTAAGGCTTGGCTATTCACCTGGCCTTCACATAGACCCATGACAGAGATTTTCCCCCTTAACCAATAAACTTTGATGCTTTGACACAACTACAACATCACTCTCTGCTTTGACGACAGGGGGGAAAATAGGAGAATTGGATTCAGAAAACAACCATTATGGGCCTTGGTTTTTACGGTCTGAGGTACTAATATGCAGACATAAGGTAAAACACAGGACTGCTTTAACGGCCAAGTCCATAAGCAAAGCACGTCAAGCAGCACTGTTTGAATTTTCAAGAAGGCTCATCACCCAGTAAAAATGTTGCTAGCAGTAATTTTTTATGGGTTATAAAGGCTTGGTGATAACTGCACAGAAGGTAGTTACTACCTTTAACAGTAACATGGGGTAACCTGCACAGTGCAGCAGTTGCTGCCATGGGGGGCTTCCTGGGCAGACTGGATAGACCATTTGGTCCTTTTCTGCTGTCATTACTATGGTTTTATATATGTTACAAGGACTACCGGAACTCTTGCCATAAAATTACCTCATCAATCCCCAAAGGGCTTTCTTATTCTAATGTCATATTCAATATCTCTTCTTTATGTACTGCTGGGGGGGAGGGGGGCTACTGTGTCCAGACTGTTGCAGCCATCTTTTCTGTTCCATTCTGCTGCCTTCAGATCAATTTAGGACTTTGTAATCATGTGTTTATGACGTGATATTTCACTGTAAGTCAGCAGCAGTGGTCAGGGGGTGGTCCTATGCAAATCTCCTAACTGAAACTCTGGCTCATTTCTTCAATGATCATATAATCACCTTTACAGTAGGGATCTGATAGCCTTTTCAGTCTTTCTCTGATTTCCAGACCGGTGGCTCATACTACATTGCCCCTTCCTGCTGCAGTTCATTTCAGTGTTAGTATGTTCTTTCTTCCCTTCCCTGGACAGGGATTTCATCCATCTATACTGGGGTCTGCATTATCAGCAATTGTAATTAACTTGAATTGTAATGTGCCTTGTGAGCATTATTATGTTAAAGGCGGAATATCAAATGTCTATAAATAAAAATAAATAAATTTTGAAAGTGGCCAGAAGGTGAGGCTTTCAGGAAAGTTCCTCCATGCCTGCAAACACATTTTCAAAGGGAAACACCCTTTGAAAATGCAGGTTAGCAGGGACTACTGATATAAAAGTACCCATGGATTTTGCACACACACAGCACAACATAAATAGGAAATGATACCACATTTGAACTATACAATGAAAATAAAATGTTAATAAACATCAAAGTAAAACAAATTTAGTGGGTTTTCTACTGGTTGGGCTATTGTGAGTAGACATGAATTAATTAATTATTTCCAACAATTTTTATTACGCCTATATTGGGAACCCATGCTAGCCAGATTACAGAGAGTTAAATCATTTTTAAAAATTTATATAATAGACAATTAATTGGTTTTACCTGTATGTTTGTCAAATTTCATTTATGGAATTGCATTGCTGTATTTTATGGTTGTACATTGTTGTACACTGCCTTGAATGCCCTTATGAGTTGGGAAAGGCGGTCTATTAGTGAATTAAACTAAATCTTTGATAGTGGTTGAGGGGATAGCGATTGGGGTTTGGAGATGCCGAGGTTTTCTATCGCCTTCTTGGGACCTTCTTTATCCTCCCTCTTGTCCTTCTGGTCTTTCTGCCAGAGAACTGGAATGTCATGGTGGGACTGAAAGGAAAAAAAATTAAACAATTCACATAGATACACTAACAGCTTTGTCTCCAATAACAATGAGGACAAATATACCTGGCAACTCTCTGGATTTGATCTGGAGACTCCAGAATTCTAAAGGAATTGCTGGGTTTCCAGACCAACACTGGAAAGCTCCAGGAGCTCTGCTGCTGAAGCAGTCTTTGCAGGCCCAGAACAGGAAAATGTCTGGGGCCTGGGCCCACCAGACTAGAAGGAGTTTGTCGGACAGTGGAATGGAAGAAGGGAATAGGAGTCCAATTGGCCTGCATATGCAGGAAAAAGGGAGGAGGAGTCCCTCCAGCCAACGTAGCAGAAGTAGAAGGAGGAGAAGCAGGGACAGCATCCGCCCATGACTGGATGAACGAGGAATCTCATTGGCCATAGGGTTGCCAAGGAAGAGGTTGCTGAAAATGGTGGGTTGGGGTTGGGGAGAGAGAATGAGTGAGCAGAATTAGAAAAGGTACAGAGAAAGGCAACCAAAATTTTAAAGGGAATGGAATAAGTCTCCTGTGAGGAAAGGCTAAAGGGGTTAGGACTCTTCAGCATGGAGAAGAGATGGCTGAGAGGAGGTATGATAGAGGTTTATAAAATAATGAGTACAAAGACTATGGGACACATAATGAAGTTGCTAGGTGATACAATTAAAACTAAAAAGAGAAAATATTTTTTTACTCAATGCATAATTAAGCTCTGGAATTCATTGTCAGAGAATGTGGTGAAAGCTATTAGTGCAGCTGTATTTTAAAAAGGTTTGGACAAGTTTCTGGAAGAAAAGTATATAAACCATTATTAAGGTGGAGTTGCAGAAATCCACTTTTTATCCCTGGGATAAGCAGCATAGAATCTATCTGCCCTTTGGGATCCTACCAGGTGTTTGTGACCTGGATTGGCCACTGTTGGAAACAGGAAATTGAGCTTGATGGACCTTTGGTCTGACCCAGTATGGCAAATCTTTTGTTCTTATATTCTTTAAAGTGTGTGTGTGTGTGCGTGTGTGTGTGTGTGTGTGTGTTGGAGTGGAGAGAGGGAGTGTATGTGAGTGGACAAGTGTATGTGAGAAAGAGAAGTATTTATATGAGTGGGAATGTGTGTTTGGGACAATGAGTGTATGAGTGAGAATGAGCATGTGAGAGTGTGTGAGGGAGAATGAGAGGAATGTGAGCGAGTATTTATATGAAAATGAGCATGTTTGAGAGTGAGAGTGAACATGTGAGTATGTTAAAGTGTGTGTGTTTGAGAGAAGAGAGAGCATGTCCCCTTTCCTCTTCCTCCACACACTAATCCAGGTCAATCTCAGGGTGATTGTAAATCAAAAGCTCCCAGATATGAGGACAAAGTAGTATGGCCATATAACCGCATGTCAGTAGGGATCACCAAATCCATTCTTGCTTTAACATCAAAGACAATATTTCTGTAGAAAATCTTAACTTCAGTTCAGTGCAAGCAATGGGTTAAAACCAGGGCCTGGATCAGCTGCTGTCTTCTGGCATAGAGTTATTTGGCAACTGCATAGCCTATAAAAATAAGTTATGAATTAAAAACAAAGGAAATCACTGTGGAGTATGGAACAAGAGTCATATGTAGCAAGACCTGAAAATAAAATCATATCCCGTAAGACAAAGAAAATTAACAACTGTATCCACAAACATGACATCTTGTAGACAACAGGGAAATAGAAGAGACTCCTACTACAGAGAAAGCACTCGCATTTTGAACATGGAATGGAACAAAACAAACCATATCCAGCCCAATAAACAAACACAAAACAAGTCTCCCAAAGCATTATCAAAGACAAATCTAGCAGCCCCCAAGGATATACAATGTATGCATACAGCTGCTTGGATTCACAAAAACAACATACATGAATATAAACAAAACAGCATTTGTAGTAGTCACATATATGCTGCCATGCTAGTATGCAACACACAAGCAATGACAAATATATCTGGGTTGACTAAAGATTACACCTGCCCTCCTGGATTGAAATAGCACTTGAGAACCTTCTCCAGTAACTGAGGCAGCCTAGAATCCACAAACTAACCTTCCAAATATCCAGGAGGAAGGGTGCAAGGGTGAGATCTCAGACCAGGAACAGAGCTAAGGTGGTTCCCTGGTTAGTCTGAAAAATGCAAACATGAAAAAAGTTTGAAACACCATAAAGAAAGTAGATGCTCAGTGCTACAAGGGACAAAAATGCAGGGAGACAAAATGAGATTTCACATGAGATGTACCAACTATGATCTAGAACAGTGGCTCCCAAATCTGTCTTGGAATGCTCCCAGTCAGTCGGGTTTTTAGGATTTCCAGAATGCAATGGAAGCAGTGCATGCAAATTTATTTTATGCATATTAATTGTGAATATCCTGAAAATCCGACTGGCTGGGGGTTCCACAGGACAGGTTTGGGAACCAATTATCTCGAACTATAAGAGAATTCCAGAACGTATTCTTAGAACAATTCATTTCTGGCTGGAATTGGAAAGATATCCAAGAGGATGAGCTGCAGGAAGACAGGACAGGGGAACACAGTGCAGTGGAGTGGTCATCTCTCACATCCAACAGGCAGATTGAAATCATGTGAATTCAGCATTTTTATGGTTTCACACATGTCTAGAAGGGCAGCATTACCAGGCTTTCGCACCCATTTCACTTAGCTGATACACATCAGTTGACAATGAATTACAATAATCAACAACCTGTACAAATTAGACAATAGATGAGATATGCCTTCCTTTTCACTTTCTTAGCTAAGGCCTGGATAGAAAAAGGGGCATGGTATTAGGCAGTTTATTGCAATAATACCCATGTGAAATTGCAATAATTGTTTTGCACTTTGAGATAAGTGCTGGAATTGTGGTATTTTCTAATACAACCACTGGGGGAACCATGTTTACTATCATGGCCACTAAGGAGAAGGAAAGGGAGAGAGAGAGACTAGCTATGATAACCACACACTAGATAGGTATATATATCTCTATGGGAGGCCCACCTAGTAACTCGAGGTGAGGTTTAGGTAGTAATGTAGGGGTTAGGGGCCACTTTGACATTCAAAGTGAGACGTACAAACAGAACAGTGCTCTCTTGTCAAGATTTGATGACCCTTGGAGTGAGGAAACTCACCCAAAGATGAGATTTGTGCAATGTTCTCTCAACCTAGCTTGATGCTACCCAGGTAGAGAGTCCATCAGCTAAGTTGAGAGAACATTGCACAAATCTCATCTTTGAGTTTCTCTCTCTCTCACTCTCAACTGTGTGATAGGGCTTTGCAAAACAGTGAATCCTAACTCCTCAGCTTTTTCTGATTTGCATCAAACCATATGTTATGGTGCTATCGCATGCATTAAAGGTACTTAACGCATGCAAAAATGCCATAACGCTATTTGATAAATAACCCTTTAAGTTGGATATGTTATTGATGTACATGTCTGTGGCTCTTCAAGTGATTGTTGTTTTATCAACACTAGGATATATGATGCCATCTACAAAGGCATACTGGATCCAGAGGTGCAAACCAAGACAGAGTACCTGAGAATATTTTGCCTAACCAGAATTAGTTCTGTGTTAGCAGTTGCAGGGATGTAACACCCTCACAGTTTGTAAAGATAAAAGTGATCTTAAATGTCCATCGTACTTGTTAGAGAACCATCATGTAAAAAGCCATTGGCACTTGTTATATATCTCACCATTTCAATGTTATAATCATCAGTCATTGTCAGTAATATTTCTTTTAAATTTTTTCAGTCACTTTGCACTTAACTGAAATCTTGAATTTACAACAGCCTTGCTCCTAGCCTGTTTCGATATTCTCTGTGTAAGAAGTGCATTGCTCCCTTACTAATTTTCCTGCTCTTTTCAAGCTATGGGGAGAGGGTTCTTCATTTCTAGACCTTCCCTAAGTTTTTTTTCCCTGCCCAAGGTTCTGGGAATAGTCATGCTGCCCTGTATAAACTGGGTCTGAGCACCTGCAAGTGTGGCTGAAGGTTTTCCTTTGGTTGGATGTAGATTTCTTTTTGAAGTGTGTGGAGTGTTGTTGCTTGTGGATCCCAGCAGACCCCACAATCTGCACGATTGGGAATTCAAGCACAGAAACCCTGCCAGAGCTTTCACAGACTTTGAGAGTTCTGGCTTGTGGAAAAAGAGAAAAAAAGAGAGGATTTTTTTTTTATCTTTAAGGGTTGGACATTTTTGACCAGCTCCCAGCCCAGAAGACCAATGCCACCCTGTCTGAGGGGCCTGGATAATGAACTGCTGAGCCCCACATCCAGTTAACAGTAGGGATTGTAGTTGCTAGAAGTAAGAACTATTTCTTAGATTTTTTTTTTTCCTTTTGTCTTGGATAGAAGGTCGAGGTTTTCCCTCTCCTACTCCCTGCCTCCTTTGGAGAAGAGATATTCCATTCCCCACCCCCACCCCACCTTCCCTTTGGAAAGGACATGGTTGTAGGCAGAGAAGGAGTTTGTGGCACGTGGTCTATTCATTCTTCTTTGCATTATGGTGATTTTTGCTATTTTGTCTTAGATTCTATTCTTTAAGTTACAGTACATTTTTCATTGAATATCACTCCAAGTCTCCGCCTGTTCTTCCCAAGCATCCAGCCTGCTGAGACCTGTACAAATGAGAACTATTGAAGGATTGACTGAAGAAAGAAAGAGACTTTACAAGGTACCCTCCCCCAGAAGCCTAGGGCCCTGGAAGCTTGTCCTCCTCCCTGCTAGTTGGAGCACTGCATTCCGATGGCTGACAACTGCATAGAATGGTGAGGTCCAGGACAGTGATCTTAGCCCTGGGGCTGGGTGACCCCTGTATTAGGGACTTCAAACTAAGAAGGGATTACATCTGCGTTATGGGGACTGTTGTTATTACATTTAGAACTGTACATAAGATTCCCAAGGTATTCCAGCCTCCATTTTAACTCTTCTTCTTCTTCTTATTATTATTATTATTTAACAACTTTTCTATACCGACATTAAAATACACATCATATCGGTTTACATTTTAACAAGAAAGATGGAAAATACAATAAACAGGGGAAGGGGAAAACAAGGACAACCGATAAATTGGATATAGGAAGCTAGGAAGAAGCAAACTTAACAGGAAGAAACCAAATAAAGAGCCTTTCTCTAAAAGAAAGCCCTCCACTTGATATATAAATGCATCACTTGAGCAATATCATTTCACTGATTGGATAAAAATGAAACCACATTATTAATTCTCCTTGATCTCTTAATATAACTTTGAATAATTGTATGCCACTTTGACTCCTCATTGAGTCACATGAGATTTCCCATGTTTAATGTGAAAATCCAGAATTGTTTCCCCAAGTTCAATATTTTGTTGAATTCCCACCACGTCTCCCACAAAAAAATTGTTCTGCTCTTGTCCACTGCAATTCAGCTAAAAGTATGGTCAAATTCGATACAAGGAGCAACAAATGGAACTTGAACCTTTCTTGTGTTAATACAACTGCAAACAGGGGCGGATTGCAGGAAAATAAGAGCCCAGCGAATTTTTTTCAAAAACAGCCCACGTTGTATCTGACTCCCTCATGCACTTTCTCTGCAGCATATGTGTTAACAGCTCCCTAAAGCATGCCAAGTCGACTCTGGAACCTGGCAGAATTAAGCCTAAATATCTCCAAAATAAATTTCACATGTTTCCTAAATAACTAAGAAATAGAGCATACTCTAGAGCATCATTGAGTAAACAAAGCTGTATACCCTGTTCCATCCATTCAAATTGGTTAACATGCACACACACATATCCTGTTCTGGCCAACCAAGCACCTCTTGAGCTAATGAAAGTAATGAGTCAACTACACTGCCAGCCAGTGTCAGACACACACACATGCTCAGTCACACAAACAGATTTATAGATTGCAGAAACTTTATATACACGGACACACACTCTCTTTCTCAGACACTTTCTTACAGACACACAGATAAATCCACACACTGAGAGCCAGAGTGTGTGTGTGTGTGTGTGTGTCAGAGAGACACCCACACGCACACTCTCTCTCTCTGACACAAAGTGTATGTATAGGTATATGTCATTCTCTGTGACACAGACACACACTCTAACATGCTACTGTTGTGCTGCTGCTTATGATCTCATACACAGGCCGATAAAGTACAGTACTGTTAACCTACCCTTGGACGCGCGTTTTCCCTTACCCCTTATTCAGTAAGGGGCGGAAAACGCGCATCCAACCCGCGGCACCAAATAGCGCCCTCAACATGCAAATGCATGTTGAGGGCCCTAATAGGTATGCGTGTGGGATACAGTAAGTAAAATGTGCAGCCAAGCCGCACATTTAACTTTAAGAAATTAGTGCCTACCCAAAGGTAGGTGCTAGTTTCTGCCGGCACCGGGAAAGTGCACAGAAAAGCAGTAAAAACTAGGGATGTGAATCGTTTTTTGACGATTTAAAATATCGTCCGATATATTTTAAATCGTCAAAAATCGTTAGGGCCACGATACAATACCAATTCCCCCGATTTATCGTTAAAAAATCGTAAATCGGGGGAAGGGGAAGGGCAGGAAAACCGGCACACTAAAACCCCCTAAAACCCACCCCCGACCCTTTAAATTAAATCCCCCACCCTCCCGAACCCCCCCCCCAAATGTTTTAAATTACCTGGGGATCCAGCGGTGGTCCGGAACGGCCCCCTGAATTGAATCCTGTTGTCTTCAGCAGGCGCCATTTTCCAAAATGGCTGCCGCAAAATGGCGGCGGCCATAGACGAACGACCTCCTGCAGTTGATCTCCTGCCGGCGCCATTTTCCGTACGGAAAACGATTCGCGGCAAGAAATCGCTCCCGGAACCCCGCTGGACTCCCAGGAACTTTTGGCCAGCTTGGGGGGGGGCCTCCTGACCCCCACAAGACTTGCCAAAAGTCCAGCGGGGGTCCGGAACGACCTCCTGCGTCGAATCGTTTTCGTCTATGGCCGCCGCCATTTTGCGGCAGCCATTTTGGAAAATGGCGCCGGCTGAAGACAACAGGATTCAATTGAGGGGGCCGTTCCGGACCGCCGCCATTCTGGACCACCGCTGGATCCCAAGGTAATTTAAAGCATTTGGGGGGGGGGTTCGGGAGGGTGGGGGATTTAATTTAAAGGGTGGGGGGTGAGTTTTAGGGGGTTTTAGTGTGCCGGCTCACGATTTTAACGATTTTCACGATAGTTTACACACCCAAACGGCAACAATACGATTCACTCCCCTTCCCAGCCGAAATCGATCATTAAGATGATCGAGGACACGATTCACATCTCTAGTAAAAACTGCTTTTCTGTGCACCCTCCGACTTAATATCATAGCGATATTAAGTCAGAGGTCCCAAAGAGTGTAAAAAGTAAAAAGAAAAAAGAAAAAAAAATTTAAATTGGGCCGGCGGCTGTCGGGCCGAAAACCAAACGCTCAATTTTTCCGGCGTCTGGTTTCCGAGCCCGTGGCTGTCAGCGGGCACGAGAACCGACGCCGGCAAAATTAAGCGTCGGCTGTCAAACCCGCTGACGGCCGCCGCTCCGGGTCAAAAGGAGGTGCTAGGGATGCGCTAGTGTCCCTAGCACCTCCTTTTGCCCGTTTCTACCGCACCACCTAATTTGAATACTGAATCGCGTGCACCGGCGAGCGGCCGGTGCGCGTGCCGGGAGAGTGGGCGTTCGTCCGCTCTCCCGCGTTTTTACTGAATCGGCCCGACAGTGAGTGCCCCCACCCCAGCACTGCTGTATCATAGTATAAAATTCTTGCTTGCTGCCAGCCCTTCCTCATTCTGCAGCAGCTTCCTCTTCCTTTTCAATCCCACTCTGAGACTTGCTGATTCCGCAGCTCTCTGCTCCTCTCGCTGCTCAGGTACTTCCTCCTGACTCACTCTCTCCTTTCCTGTGCCTGTAGCTTGCCTCCACTTCTCTACCACCCTCCCACCACTCCAGTGCATTCCCATTGACTGCATGCTACACACTCTGCTGCTTTTATGGTTCCCCAGGTTTGACTCTGCCTACCTACTACAGGGGAAAGGGGACTAGGAGTGATCCATACTTTCCCTGGGCTTATAAAAAGAAACATTTAAGCCCTGGCCAAGACAAGGGGAGCCACTAACCCAGCTCCAGATGGGAATCTTGCTTTCTCTTGTGAAGCCAGTTCAGCCAGGGCTGGTGCAAGGGTAATTTATAATAACAGATTTTACATGAAAGAGAACATTCATAGTACAGTCTTCTTAGTTAAAAATACCATGAATAACATATATTATTTACATGCACTACTATAGTACCAACCAGAAAACTCTGCAAAAGAACCACCTGCAGCCATATAGAATTACAACTTAATGTAAAGGGTGTTGGGTATGAGCTCAGCCTTCAGAAAGCTTTGAGTAAACTGAGTTGCAATATGGTAAACCTCCTGTAGAAAAACACCACTAATTGCCAGCACTCAAACATTAATAACCCTACCTATGAAAAGGCAACACACCTACTCACTCCTTGGAAGAAATATTGCTATAACTAGCAGAATACTTCACCTCAGTCACACATGTAGAACACAGACAGACCCTCTTCAAATACAAAATGAAGAGATAATAAAGTATAAATAGAAACATGCAGACAAAAACTGAACTTGAAACCGCAACAAGCCAGACTCTTTATGGAACAGAAAAACAAAATATTATTCCTCCCTAAACATCAAACAACATCAAGTAATATAAAGCTATTAATCAAGTTGACTTAGGGAATAGCCACTGCTATTAATTGCATCAGTAGCATGGGATCTTCTTAGTGTTTGGGTACTTGCCAGGTTCTTGTATCCTGATTTGGCCTCTGTTGGAAACAGGATGCTGGGCTTGATGGACCCTTGGTCTGACCCAGTATGGCAATTTCTTATGCTCTTATGTTCTTATCAATCATAATAGTAAAACTAAATTTATAAAAAGAATACATATTTCAAAACACCTGATGAAAAGAACATCCAATGATTATAGACATGTAACATTTTTTTTATTTCCCAAACATCAATAAAATATTTCAAAATAGCAGACACAGCCAAACAACATTCAATAGTAAAAATTAAAGCTAAAATAAATCCTCTGCTCTCCATATCTGGGAACTTTAGATTCCAGTCACCCTGAGATTGTCATAGATTAGTAAGAGATGGAAGATATGCACAAACTTTCTTTTCTGTCTAACACACATTCATTCTCATACAAACTCCCTTATACTCTCTCTCACACACATGCTCACTAGTTTACATTTTCTCTCTCGTACATGCTCACTGGCTCGCATGCTCTCTCTCACAGACATGCTCACTGTGGGGCGGATTTTAAAAGGCCCGCGCGCATAAATCCTTCTGGATTTACGCGCGCAGGGCCCTCGCGCCGGCGCGCCTATTTTGCATAGGCCGCCGCTGCGCGTAAAGCCCCAGGATGCACGTAAGTCCCGGGGCTTTCAAAAAGGGGCGGGAGGGGGCGTGTCCGGGGCGTTCCCGAAACGACGCAGCGTTTTGGGGGCGTGCCGCAGCGTTTTGGGGGCGGGCCCGGGGACGTGGCACCGGCCTGGGGGCATGGTCGAGGCCTCCGGACCAGTCCCCGGGACCGGAGGACGGAGTGGGGCTGCTGGCCGACGCGCGCAAAGTTACGCCTGCTTTCAGCAGGCGTAACTTTGCCGACAAAGGTAGAGGGGGGTTTAGATAGGGCCGGGGGGGTGGGTTAGGTAGGGGAAGGGAGGGGAAGGTGGGGGGAGGGCGAACGAAAGTTCCCTCCGAGGCCGCTCCGAAATCGGAGCGGCCTCGGAGGGAACAGGCAGCACGCGCTGGGTTCGGCGTGCGCAGGTTGCACAAATGTGCACCCCCTTGTGCGCGCCGACCCCGGATTTTATAGGCTACGCGCGTATCTTATAAAATCCAGCGTACTTTTGTTCGCGCCTGGTGCATGAACAAAAGTACGCGATCGCACAAGTATTTAAAATCTACCCCTGTGTCTCACACTGCAGTTCTTGTTCACACACATGCTCACTGACTCATTCATGCTCTCTCATGTACGTACTCACACACATGTTCACCGACTTGTTCTTGCTCACACACACACTCACTGGCTCAATCGCTCTCTTTTGCACTCACACACAGGCCCACTGGCTTAAATAATCCTCTTGCTCAAACATATGCTCATTGGCTCATTCATTCTCTCTTGCTCACAAACATGTTCTGGTAACCACAACAAGCCCAATTGTATTATGCAGTGCATCAATGGAAAAACAGAAACATAATCACTCCTCACATAATATAAAGTAATAAAATCCTTCTATAAAAACCATAAAAGTTAACTAAAAATGTATAAAAAGTGATGTTCATGATTCTTTTTGAATAATCAATTGCTTAATTTTATGTTTAAGCTGGGCTTCACCCTATGGGTTCTTTGGTGTAAACAATTTATTCTTCCATTCCAGGTGGGTGTATGTCCAATTCCTGTGACCTGTGATCCCAAATACTAAGTAATTTTCCTTCACTGGACATGTGTAAAGAGGGTAAAGCATGGAAGCAGAAAGAGAGCTATTCTTCATGCTGGTTTATTAGAGTGTAAAAAGTATATTATATGGAAATGTCATGGTTTAATGCTTGAAATTGTTGGTATTCCCCACTGGGATACCCATTGATTATTATAGAATTTTCTTTCATGGTTACACACTGGTTGGTGTAGGGGGTTACCAGGGTGGAACTGATCCTTCCTTAACCTTCGGTGAACCTTACAACCAATGGTAGAAGAGGCTTGTGTGCCCATTGTTCTCACTCTAATCATGGAAGAGCCAAATGTGACAATATATTCTCCCCCCAGGAGAATGGTATTGGGAAAAGATTAAAGGATTTCTTCCCAATGAAGAACTACTAAAGTGAAGATGAGTAAATGTTTAAAAGTGTTGTGCTATTTGTTAAGTGTGTTTCTGTAAGCCTTTATGCCTTAAGTCTATACTGGACCTAAATACCCTTGGGTTAGTGCACCCCCAAGTGGAGACACAAGGCATTTATATCATTAATTCTAAGTGTTACAATGTTCTGAACTATCTCAAAATTTGTTACTTGATGTACTTGATGTACATTGGCTACCAATAAGCTTTAGAATCCTTCACAAATCCCTTACCATCATTCATAAAACCATTCACCACAGGTCTCCATCGACCTGGAACTCCCACTCAGACTCCACACCTCTTCAAGACCTATCAGGGAAGCTTACAAAGGATCCCTGCACGCCCCTTCTACCAAATCCACCCATCTGTCAACCACTAGAGAACGGGCCTTCTCGACAGCAGGACCAGCCATCTGGAATGCTATTACCCCCCCGATCTCAGACAGGAACCCTGCTTGTTGACATTCAGGAAAAAACTTAAGACCTGGCTGTTTCAACAAGCCTTCCCCTAATCCAGGCCTACATCAGCTATACCACAGATCATATACTAAGGCCTTCTATTCAGTACACATCATCTCATACATTGTAATTGATTTGTTATAGTTACTTAGTTACCTTTCTACTTCTGGCTTCTTCATCTTCTGAGTTCCATTACCCTTGTTTTATTGTAACTTTTGCCTCTTCTTCTATGTTAAGGTTAATGTTATAACCCCCTGTTCCTTGTAAACCGATATGATATGATCTGTATCATGAATGTCGGTATAAAAAAGTACTAAATAAATAAATAAATGGTACATACAGGTTCCACAAATTTTGTTTTTGGGGGAGGGGAGGATGTGGCACCCCTACAGGTTGACCTCTAGATGTCACCTAGACCCTGTAGAAAAACAATTAGCTAAAGGGAATACCATTTTACAGTTCCTCCTCTATGAAGTAAATGAATGGGTGGACCCTGCTATAATTAGGGGACTAGGGCTAAATTCATAAGGAGAAAGAGGAAGGAGGTTGAGGGGAGAGGAGCCTTACTGTAGTGAGTCACTTTCCTTAGGGTGAGGCCTACAGCTTCAACACAGATATCTTTAAGGAAAAAAACCTGCCTGTGCACTACCTGCCAAGTTAGATACTAATATAAAGAGATTGAAAGAATTTATTAAGGATTTGGACTGTGTATTAAAGAATAGTTGCCTGAGTCATACAGTCTGGAGCTCTGAGGAAAGATTATCCACCTGGATCCAGAGACCAGGTCATTAAGCCCTGGTAGTAATCTTCCAAAGTTGGTTAGAGCTGCAGTGTCAGTGCGCTCAGAAGATATTAGAACAGTTAGTGAGATACCCTATTTTGGAAGAAGGGAAGTGTTGTTTACCCTCTCTTTCATTTGGAGAAACTTAATGCCTTCTATTCAAGGAGGCTCAGAAGAAGAAAAACCACCAATAAGAGACTGAGGAGCATCAGTGAAGACCCTCAACAGGATCTTCGAATGGGACACAGGTGCAGGTTGGGTCATGGTGTGAAGTCTGCTGGATCCAGGTAGGACAGTGAAAATTCAAAGGGAATCTGTCACAGCCTGGGATACTTCAGGAGTAGGCAACCATTCTGCTCAGGCATGGAGTGATGGGTTTCCCTTTGCTTGGGCTCCAAGTTAAAGTACTTGGGGGTGTGGATACCTAGAAATCTGAATGATCTTTATGCCCTTAATATTAAGACTACAATGTCTGACCTGGGGGCTCAATTGACCGCTTGGCACACCCTGCCGCTGTCCCTCTCTGGGCGCTGTGCCCTGATTAAGATGATATTGGTTCCAAAATTATTATACAAACTCCATATATTGCCTTGCTGGCTTTCGCGCGCAGATATCCTGTGGCTACAGCGCTCCTTTCAACGATTCTTGTGGGCAGGGAGGAGGGCTCGGCTAAAGTACTCTGTGTTGTTACATTCTAAGGAAACTGGGGGGCTAGGTATGCCTGATTTTCGTCTGTATAATGCGTCTTGTCAGCTTCGTTTTGTGGGGGAATGGATCTTAGACCAATACTCTTACTGATTAGCATGATGGCTCCCTGGTCTCCGGTGTACCTGGTACAAGCTGACGCAGTTACCTATCGCACTCTGAATATCCCTAAGAACTCCTTCAGCCATGCGTGGCGTTGGCTTCATCAGCAGGGGGGGGGGCCTAGAGGGTATTACTTCACTCAATCCCCACATAGGCCAATCTCTACCCCTATAAAACTAGTATCATTAATAAATATCTTATTCTCTCAGGAGATGAAACTTCCAGAGTTTAATTTCTCCTGCTTTCCTTGTTACTGGAGAGACAGAGGTATAGACCAGATATACACAGCTGTATAACTAGATGTGCGAACTTAAACTTACTTCACAATTTCACTTCTACAAGAATTGTCTATCAATGGCTGATAAAATCACATTCGCTTCAACCACCATTGTCCATTAGGAGAGATTACACCCCCCCCCCCCCCCCACCACCACCATGTGCCCAATGTTTATTTTATCGTCTCATTCATCTAATTAAGGTGCATCAGGTCAGGGCTACAGTAACTTCATTAGCACACTTGCATAATGTACCAATTCAAGATATTTCTAAAGCAGCGACCTGGTCATCAATTCACACTTTCACATCCCATTACTGTCTTGATCAACAGTCAGTGGCTGACAGTGGCTGTGGGAGCAGCAGTGTTATATCACATCCAACAAAACTAATGGCCGTCCACAACACAGGTTGCTAGTTGAGACTGACAATAATTGACTAACACAAGCAACCTTCAGCTTGGGACTCCCAGACAACATGGCTAAATAAGCCTGCTTATTGACGGAAAAAAGCAAGTTTGCTTACCGTAAACAATGTTTTCCATAGATAACTTTTATTTATTAATTTTCACAGAAAAATAAACAGAGAACAGTTCACAAAACACCTTGCAGTGTTCTAATTACTGTTTACATTCTACTGTTCCCTCCGCCCCGACTTCACCCCAGAACGTGTATTTGATGATGAGTCTGACTCCGTTTCATTTACTGGATCCAAATTTCGTGGAGGTGCAAGCACTGCTAGTTGGATGGAGAAACAAAAGGTTATAAATTATAAGAGGATAGTAATCCATCTTCCAAATGTAAAGAGGAATCAAAAGTATCATGCCAGGGCTAAAAGAAATGAGTTACGGCATGGCAAGTAATTATTTTTACTCGCTAAACTGACCAAATACATTTCCTACGTATTTGACCAAATGTTTCTAAGTCCTCAAGTTGGATGAATAAACTGCTTTCTTCTCTTGATTTTTATTTAACTTTTCTCTTGCCCCACAGCTACCAAAAACATTTGGATAAACTACATCACACAGTAAAGTAAAATGAATTAATTTGAACAGAAATGCCTATCTCATATTTTGGTTCAGTTTCATACTAATACCTGAAGCAGTTCTTTATTAGAGCAGCAAACTAAGAACAAGGGAAGCGAGAGTTCGAATCCTGCTGATTCTCCTTGTGAGATTGGTCAGATAACTTCCCCCTCCATTACCCTAGGTACAAACTTAGGGCCTCGTTTACTAAGCATTTTTCCCATATCAGAGAATGAATGAAAAACCTTTGTAAATCAGGCCCTCTGGGATCAGGGAAATTCCTACTGGACTTGAATGTAACTTGCCTTAAGCTACCAAATGAAAAGGTCTTAGTTAAATAAAATAAGAAAACTAAATACAAATATTAGAATTATTTTGAGCTAAGAGTTTATTGAGATGGACCCAATTCGGATAGTGCTGAGGTACTGCTATTGCACATAGCGAGGGAATAAAGGTACAATGCTCATGATGAAAGAATGCTGGGAGATGTGCCCCAATAACCCTTTGCGGAGATATAGAACCCTACCTGTGGCAAAAAGGTTTAAAATAGGCAAAAGATGTAAATAACTAGGCATCATGAACTGCTGCTTTGTAATGTTAAATCGTCACACATTAAAAATGAAATCTATATCAGCACCTTCTATTTTGAAAGTGCCACAAAATTAAAATCCAGGATAATTTCCCAAGGAGAATATTTAACTTTGATAACATCTTTTTGCCTAATTAGCAGTGGCAGGTCTTGTCATTCTGATTAATGAGTCTCCTTGGCTCTTTAATTAATAATAATTTACAGGAACTATACACACAAAAATGTTAAATCTAGGGAATGTGAAATTTCAGATTTTTCTAGCTTTCTGCCAATTGGAAAAGAATAGGTTTAGATGTCTAGGAATTATTCCCCTTCTCCAAGAATACGATAGCTTTTCTCTGTGATTTGTTTTAGCTCCTCTGAATCACCATCTTCAAAAAATAGTTCTGGTCCTTATCCTTCCTGAGCACCCATCTACATTTACATTTACATTTATTAGGATCGCCTAACACAGAAAGGCCTAGGCGATGAACAGAATAATGTACATAATCATCAAAAAAACATATACAAAATCATGAAAACTTTAAAATAACTAAAAACATAGAATAAAAATTTCAAACATAAAAATAAATAACATTAAGACAAGAAAAAGAGCAATCATAATAAAAACAAATTGTGAGAGACAAGTGAAATAAATTGAACAACTAAAAATAAGCTAACTTTATAAAGAAAGGTTTTAATCTCTTTTCTAAAATTCTTGAGAGTCACATTGCTTAAGTTCAATAGGAAACGAGTTCCAAAGAGTTGGTCAGCAACTGAAAAGGCACTCTCATGAGTGGTGTGTAGTTGTGAATCTTGTGAGGAGGGAATCTCTAGGAGCCCTCTTTGCGATAAATGCAAAATTCTAGCTGGCTGATAAAATTTTAAAATCGCATTGGCCCAGACACATAAATGGTCATTTAAAAGCTTAAAAATCAACATTCCCATTTTATATTTGATCCTTTCCTGAACAGGTAGCCAGTGAAGCTCAATCAGGGTTGGAATATTGTGATCGCTCCTTCTCAGGCCTGAGATTAACCCCTTTTACTCCCTGGTCATTCAATGGTTCAACTGACTCCCTGTCAGGGTCTGATCAGGGCATAGACATAACAATCTCAATTCACAAACAGCTTTAATTAAGGAAACATATTTAAAACAGATTTTAACAGATTCCTGTCCTACAATATCCAGGAGCAGCCAGGGCATAATTTGTAGACAAAAAGGAAGATGAACTGTGGTGCGGGGGAGGGGAAGCAAAGTGGGAGGGAGCTGAGTCAGTGACCAGGGGGAGGAGCCAAGTGTGAACTCTCTCTTACACATATACAATTACACTCATGTATGCAAAGACATCCAATAGCAGCATACGCTGTGGTGGACAGGCATTTGCCATGTGAATCTTCACCTTTCCCATCCTCTTTCAGGGCTCTTCTATTATTCCAGAAAAGTGCACAAAAATTGAGGCCATGTAGCTGCCGTCCTCTCTGGGAAAACAGCTCAGACACTCTCTGTTCTACTTTTACTGGGGCCTGGGAGGCCACCACCAACTCTGCTATTTTCTACAGGGAGCTGAAACTGATTTATACCAACAGCTCTGCTCCGTTTTGTGCGGGAGCCAGAAAAGATCAGGATGAAACCTACTCCTTCTCCTTGGTTCCTGGAAAAAAGGTTGTAGAACACCATTCTGGGTTGTTCTGCAAGAAATAAATTAAGCCTTGGGTAACAGACACAAAAGGAGACTGAATTTATCTATATTCCATTTTTCTGCATTTCAAAGCAGATTACATTAAGATAAGAACATAAGAAATTGCCATGCTGGGTCAGACCAAGGGCCCATCAATCCCAGCATCCTGTTTCCAACAGAGGCCAAACCAGGCCACAAGAACCTGGCAATTACCCAAACACTAAGAAGATCCCATGCTACTGATGCAATTAATAGCAGTGGCTACTCTCTAAGTAAACTTGATTAATAGCCATTAATGGACTTCTCCTCCAAGAACTTATCCAAACCTTTTTTGAACCCAGCTCACTAACTGCACCCACCACATCTTCTGGCAACAAATTCCAGAGCTTTATTGTGTGTTGAGTGAAAAAGAATTTTCTCTGATTAGTCTTAAATGTGCTACTTGCTAACTTCATGGAATGCCCCCTAGTCCTTCTATTATTTGAAAGTGTAAATAACAGATTCACATCTACTCGTTCAAGACCTCTCATGATCTTAAAGGCCTCTATCATATCCCCCCTCAGCTGTCTCCTCTCCAAGCTGAACAGCCCTAACCTCTTCAGCCTTTCCTCACAGGGGAGCTGTTCCATCCCCTTTATCATTTTGGTTGCCCTTCTCTGTACCTTTTTCATCGCAACTATTATCTTTTTTGAGATGCGGCGACCAGAACTGCACACAGTATTCAAGTTGCGGTCTCACCATGGGGCGATATAGAGACATTATGACATTTTCCGTTGTATTAACCATTCCCTTCTAATAATTCCTAACATTCTGTTTGCTTTTTTGACTGCTGCAGCCCACTGAGCTATTTCAATGTATTATCCACTATGATGCCTAGATCTTTTTCCAGGGCAGTAGCTCCTAATATGGAACCTAACATTATATAACTACAGCATGGGTTATTTTTCCCTATATGCATCACTTTGCCTTGTCCACATTAAATTTCATCTGCCATCTGCAAATTATCACAATCCACTTGTGATTTAACTACTATGAATAATTTTGTATCATCTGCAAATTTGATTACCTCTCTCATCGTATTCCTTTCCAGGTCATTTATAAATATAAAAAGCACCGGTCCAAGAACAGATCCCTGAGACACTCCACTGTTTACTTTTTCACTGAGAAAATAGACCATTTAATCCTACTCTCTGTTCCTGTCTTTTAACCAGTTTGTAATCCACAAAAGGACATCGCCTCCTATCCCATGACTTTTTAGTTTTCTTAGAATCCTCTCATGAGGGACTTTGTAAAATGCCTTCTGAAAATCCAAATACACTACATCTACCGGTTCACCTTTATCCACATGTTTATTAACCCTTCAAAATAATGAAGCAGATTTGTGAGGCAAGACCTCCCTTGGGTAAATCCATGTTGACTGTGTTCTCTTAAATCATGTCTTTCTATATGCTCTGTGATTTTGACCTTTAGAATAGTTTCTACTATTTTTCCCAGCACTGACGTCCGGCTCAGTGGTCTATAGTTTCCCAGATCACCCCTGGATCCCTTTTTAAATATTGGGGCTACTTTGGCCACCCTCCAGTCTTCAGGTACAATGGATGATTTTAATTATTTCACTTAACTTCTCACCTTTGAAAGTTTTTCCAAGGACAAAATCTTTAGGGAGGAAGTTTCAGACAGCAGGAACCCATAGATCATGCAGCCAATATTCAAAGGAAAGCAATGAGGGTGATTTCCCTTTGCAAACCGTCTCTAGGTACAAAGTAGCAATGGGCTTCGTACCTGTTTAATTCCCCTGGGCAAAATTTTGCTGGCAAACAACACTCAGGTTTGAAAATCAAATCTATGATGTTATCACACTACACGATTCTCTCCCTGACCCCAGAAATGCCTCCCTTCAAACCAGCTACAAGGGTGCGCACCATGGGAGCTCATGCATATTTCTAGGCAAACTGAGGATCTCTTTACATTGGTAAATGACTTTGAAAATTGCCCTTCTAATTTACAGGAAATTCATAAAACAGCACTTACAGACCAGCCCCACCAGAATTGGTGTGCTAGTGCCTAGGGAAGAATGGAAGGTGACTGCCACTAATTTGGCACCTGCTGCCAGCCACCAAATGTCACTGATTGGGAACCTCAGAAGAGGTGTTCCTCTAGTCCTGGGGCCATCAAGAGTTCCCGGACCTACCCAGGCATGCATTCTGGAGGTGGAAAGATGAAGTCTGGTAGAAACAGGTGAGTAAGAAAATAACTGTAGCATCCGCTAGTATTGTTGCACAGTTTCAGCATCTAAGGGTTTGGCATACCTTGTTGTGGGCAGTGGCTCAGGGATATAAATTTTCCCCTGAGCACTGTGATCAGGGTCATTGTCTTTCCCTGAGAAGATTGATCCAGAGGGGTCTGTCTGCTTCCCTGGTAGATGGTGCCCAGGAAATGTTGAGAGTAGAAGAGTGTTGGAGTTTTGGAACATATTTCCAAAGACTGGGTTTTGAATCAGTTTCCTGAGAAAAGGGCTAACCCCAGTATCTTGAAAGGCCGAGCTCTGGATCTTTTACCTTTGTGACCAGTTACAGCAGAAACAGGATGCTGGGCTTGTTGGACCCTTGGTCTGACCCAGTATGGCAATTTCTTATGTCCTTATGAGGTTGGAGATTCTGCAGTGTTGGGGACTTTGAGATTTTTGTAAACACTGTTGGAGTTATCTGTTTTGGAAGATTTATTTTTGAGCAAGGAGATTGTCATCTTTCTAGCCCCTGTTTTATGCTGGAACTTGAGAGGTTATCCTTTCCTCCAAGGGTCAGGGAATCTAGAGCTGGACACCGGTTCAGTTAAGAGAACAACTTGATGTTATTCCTAATTTTTTCCATAATGGCTTGGATCGTAATGTTCAAACTTTAAGTGAATTTTTTAGCACCATTCTCAATGCGGTTATTTATTATCAGTATCTCATGTAGAAAGACTTCACACTTGAGGATTGCACTGACCAGTGACAAGGAAGAATGGGGTGAGTGTGATTTTTCATGATTGGATCCCAACTGCACCAGGGGTCCAGGAGATAGAACCATTCCCCCCCACCCACCAGCATTAGATGAATCCCAGTATCTCCAGGGGCTCTTGTGAGATGTGTATATGAGAAAAGAAGAGGTCTGGGGAACTTTGTGACTCCCCCTAAATTTTATGTACCCTATGATAGGGTGGGGAGGCTTATATAAGGATAAACCAAACTAAAATAATTTAAAAAAAACAGCATTTACATTCAAGATTTATACAGGATCTTTAAGTGCCTCTGAAGAAACATGTTCTTGCAGTGACATCTTGTGGATAAATAAGGGTACTATATCTTATTAAAAACCGAGTTGTTCCACCCAGAGCTAATACAGCCTACTTACCAGAATGTGCAAGCATCCACGGTCAGCACATCCACGGTTCTGAATTTAAAAAAAAACACCGTTGTCATTATCCTCATGTCCTCCTGACATGTCCTGAAAATTTGGTGTGAACATAAAACCAAACACAAAAGTTATTAGGAACATACACAGACAGACACAGCAATCTCATTAAGCTTTCCCTTCGTATGTGCTACTATACTGAGAGGCACAAAAATTATAGATCAGAATGAAGCAAAGTTCTGTGCTGGTACGGTGCTCCACAGCACAATTTGTGGCAGTACAAAATTACAGCTCTTGTTTCCATCACTGGTCCTGAAAATGCACTTCTAAAAATGGAGATTCAACACCTGTGCATATGGAGTACATTCCATGCAAATCTTGGGCAAATTAGGATGTATCAGAGAGCAGAGCTGGCACTGGCTACCACCATTCATTGATAGTGATACAGTATTGTTGTGAAACCATGGGACAAACATCAGGGGAGCCTGAATAGCTAAGACCTCCAGGGTGGTAAATAAAAGGATTCACGGTAAGGGCACATGTCAGTGCTACAAATGTACCACTGACGTTTACGTTAAAAAGACACTTATTCTGGTTTTAAACTCCCTGGTGGAATAGGACAAGCCGTCGTCACAATAAGACAGAAGCCCAATAAAGGCAGTGTTAGATTGTCCAAGTCCCTAGAATACAGGCCTTTCTTTTCCAGTTTGCCTTTCCTATCTCCCCCACCACTAAACTGAACAGCCAGTCATAAATAATATCTTTGTGAAGCAGGCTGCTGTTTGGCACGCATGCCTGACTGTGCCGTTCTTGGAATCCTACCTCCCACTGTAGGCTACCTCCCACCCAAGGCAGCCACTGGAACTAAGCTAGAAATATTACCTATTGCGCATTTGGCCTTGATACGAGCTCATCTTTTCTCTTTGGGCTTCTTCAGAAAGAAGTTCATGCTTTAAGGGGTTTATTTCTGCTGAATGGGAATGTGTTTTCACCCAGTTATTATTGATGGTGGTAACTTTCTCAGCATTACGCGGCATATTTGAACTAGTACTGTGTATAGAAAAGAATTATTTGCACAATACGGTTTGAAGTAGAAACCTGAAATATGAGTCAAGCATATGATCAGCATGTGCTAAGAATTTGATCTATATAAATACTATGCTGAAATCTTTAGCTGAGGAATTAACTTGCTGGTAACAGAGCTTGACCATGTTAACAATAGTCCATGTGTGTTACAATAAAATAGTAATTATTTTGGTGGCAATCTCTCATAGAAACATAGAAGATATAGTAGAAAAGGAGCACTTGCTCCATCCAGTCTGCCCATTTGTGCCTGCCTACCATGCTGTCACAGGCCTTACTTGATCTCTGATTGCCTCTTGAAGTCGCTTCAGGGACTATTTACTAAGCTATTTTAAAAACAGGCATTAACGCCAGATTTTAACAAGGGTGTTAGCCGTGATTTTAATTCCAAATTTAATAAAGAGTGTTAAGTCAGTAGTAAATCCAGTGTTAAAACTGGATTTAATGCAATTGTATTACTGCCACCAGCAATATATCCACTTTACTGGCAATATATCCACATTACCGCATTCCCCCCTTGAGAAGTAGTAATCCCTCCACCCACCAAGGGAAAAATAAGGCCCTTCTAAATATTTTAATGTTTGTATCATATCTTCTCTTTCTTCTTCTTCTAGAGAATATTTCTCATCTATTATATATTTCTCATGTCTTCCTACCTCTCCCTAAACATATACTTGTGATGGGCACTCTAAATTGGGTCTCTGTCTTGCGGTATGGCTCGGGAAGAGATTTTTTTGGGGGGGAGCCCCAGAATTCTTGTTGGATATGTAGAGAAAATTATTGTGTGTGCAGTACCAGCAGCAGTCTGGTTAGTCTGTTATAAGTGGACAATAAGTATTTTTATAAATAAATAAATAAATAAATATATATATAATACCAGTAAACTGCTACTAGATGGCATCATAAATGTTTATAGAACCTGTTGTATGTTATTTAATGTGGAAGTTTCTAGAAGGAGTTACCATTAGGGTTAGAATGGTGTATTCTTTTATGAAGACAAGAAAAGAAGATCCTCTAGAGGGAGTAAATTTAGGTCTATATAATATCTGGTTAAAGGTTTGGTGGGAGGAATTTCGGAAGGAGCTACCAGCAAGGCTGGTGAACTTGGGGGCCCCTTTTGTAGGAGATGGCCCTGCAGGGTCTTTTCCCATCAAGAAGTGCCTGAGGAAGAAGAAGTGTTTCCTCTCATGGGAGAAATGACCAGGAGACCCGGTCTGTTTAGCTCTACAGCCAGTGGAGAACTAGGAGAAGGACAGGAAACTAAACAAAGGAGTATACCAAGGATACCAGAGAAGTCCTTGGATGCTGCCTATCATATAGAGTTAATGGACCTATGGAGAAGTGGTACGCCATGAGTGAGTACATGATGTAACTGAAGCTAATGTTGAGTATTGAGAGGTATTTGAGTTACACTAGTAGATGATGGCATGTGATATTGTGAATCTACGATTGAGAATTGAAGTGAGAATGTGAGCAACACATTTCTCCACATAATAGGCATGAGTAGTATTGTAGTGCATTGTTGAGACATTGGAATAATCCTCTTGGTTTTTGTACAGCTGGTTGATAAATGTTAACTGAAATCTTTAAAGCTATATCTTGACTGTGAAAGCTTGTGAACTTAGGAGCCTTTACTATCTTCTGCTATCTTGTAAGTATTTGCTATGCTTGTCACCCCAGAGTATTTGCTATGCTTGTCACCCCAGAGGTTTGGAATATATCTTAGTGAGAACCTTATTTAGGGGACCAGTGAGCTACTAGCATTGACCATTTAGATAGTGAGGAACAGGTTTCATGGAGGGAAGACCTAATTGGAAATATAACAGGCTATCAAATTCTACCTCCTGTAGCTGTGTTTGCCCTGTAGTGGCATGGCAAAATTTATTAGTGAAAGGGAGCCAGTTTTTCTTATTGATTTGTATAGAGTAGGTTAGTAGGAGGAAGATATGGAGAGGACATGATCTTCAAGATCAAGAGTTTCCAAGACCAGGAATTCCTGACTTCAATGCCTAGCCTTGTTCACAAGCTAAGTTCTCTAGCAACAGGATCAGAGGAAGAGTATCAATGCTTATTAGCAGTGAACTCGGGCCGCATTCATACGCACGTCAGCTTTAGAGAAAACTTCAGCTAAGTGTGCACACAAACATCGAAAGGTTAAACAGAAACAATGACATAGAGTAAAGAGAGAAGGAGAAATACAGAAACAACTTAGACAGAGAGTATACACAAGGGAATAAGCTCAAGATTAGAGAATAAAGCATTGAATAGATTAAAAACGCTTACCTAAAAGAGAAAATCCAGAACTTACAAATACCTGAAACACATTCTCTGGAAATGAAGAATACAGCATACAAAGAATCATTTTCCTTAAATAAAACAAACATAAAGAATATTTGAATACTTAAGAAGCAGAAAATAAGTAATAATACTTATCTAATAGTTAAGATCAGACATAGGCCAGATATCTTGTAATCCTTTGAAGAAGTATTTAGAAGAAATAAATCGTGATTATTATGGGTAAAGAGGTATCAAATTTCTGAATATCTGTAATGATTTGCAAAATTTAGTGCACTAACTACAAAAAGCAATTTTAATATAGAGGAACTGTTGAAAGTTTTCATTGTATAATTTTAAAGAATTTCAAGTTGCTTTGCTTGTTTCAAACATAACCAACTCTCTGCCAGTTGTACAATTTAATGAAAAAATAAAGAACACCAAATTTACAACTACAATATTTTGTTCTGATGAATGCTTTAACTAAAAATATTCATGTTTGAAAGCTTTTCAGTTGATAGCTTTTCAGTATGCCTTTAGAGATTAAGATTCAAGCATCCAAACAACTTTAAATAAAAGAGGTTATTTGACTATTTCCTTGTAAATTCACTGAGGCTTTAACATCTAAGGAGCTTCTCTCACAAAAGCAATATGGAAACCAAGCCTTAATCCTTCAACTACATACATGACAGTGAAAGAGAGTGGTGGAGGTAGGGAGACCAGAACAGATGACAGATTTGGATAATAAATGCCTTTGTTTCCAAGCATGTAGCTCACATGTAAAAGTCTCCAAAGAAACTTTGGAATCTAAGGAGAGACAAGAAGAAGTTTCTTGTATCAAAACCTTTTGATTAAGGGCCAAAGCAATAGAAATAAAGGAAAAAAAATGCTACAAGGCACAAAGAGAAGGACATAATAGCAGGTGCATTGGCATTAAAATCCCAAAGCATAGGCACAGAGAAAGGCAGTAAGAAAAGTGGCATCAATACCCCAATGCACCAAAAGAATTGATTGACTCTAAGCTATCTATGGTTCCCTTTATATCTAGTACCATTCAGAAATCATCTTATTTTCTTCGATGTATCACGTCTTCATCCTCTTTTAGATAATTGTGATCTTAAATTGCTCATGCATGCTTTTGTCATTTCCAGACTAGATTTCTGTAGTTCTCTTCTCATGGGTTTACCACAATATCAGCCAAAATGCCTATAAGTGCTCCAAAATACAGCAGAAAAAAATCATTTGTGGCCTGAAAAAGTCAGACATATTACTCCCATATTTCAGTCTCTTCATTGGCCTCCAATATCCTGTCAAATTAAGTTTAAAGTTCTTTGACATTTCGCTCTCTTCATTCTGGTTATCCACTTTATCTTTCAGAATTTCTAGTCACCTTACTGTTCTTGTAGGATTCTTCGGTCCTCTCAAAAAGGGTCTACTCCACTTTTCCCCTCCCTCTGTTATCCACTAGAGAAAGTTCATTTTCTAATCAAGGACCTCTGCTTTGGAATCCTCTACTGATGGACTTGAGGGCAGAAACTAATTATCTGAAATTTTAAAAAGCAATAAAGACCTGGCTATTTTCACAAGCTTTTAGCTGTTATCACTTGCAGCTGTACCTTTAAGAGTATGGAGTTAGCTTTGGTTTTACCACTAGCAAGTCAGTGATGTGTTGTCTGTATTTTATGTATGCAGATTGTTCTTTTAGGTTTGCCATTTGATGTTTGTTAACATGCTTTGCATTTGATTATTATGCATGTTTATTTTGTAAACCATCTGGGTAACCTGTTTGACAGATGATACATCAAGTTTAATAAATGAAATGAAAGAAGGCTAAAGAGGTACCAATAGTGGCATGAACAGAATTAAGTGTGTATGGTGCCAGTTAATTACTTTGGAAGATTTACAGTAAACTTCAAGTTGGAACACTCAGCTAGAGCATCCCATTTATCTGATTGGTACTTACACCCATCCACAGCTTATACCCTGTGAGATAGCACCTACAGCAAGAATAACCTATGCACCTTGAGCTCTGGAGGACTATCTCCCCCCCCCCCCCCCCCCATTGAAGAATCCACGATCCAGGGCTGTTGGACTTTATAAGGATGTAGCTCAGGACACGGTGTGACCCATACATTCTCAGACTGCCCAGAAAAGGGGCTTCACTACACAAAATGTAGATTTCAAAAATAGCTAAAACTTTTCTTTTCTCAAAACTTTCTTACCCAAACACCCAACTTGAACTGTTTCATCAACACTGTTTCTTACAAAACTTAAATCTTGATCATATAGAAAGGAAATGAGTAGATCTCTCAAAAATCTTGTTTACAAAAGATTCCGAGTTTTGTAATGAAAAAATATTTTCAACATATGAATGAGAATTTTTTGGTGACCTGGTCAGTATTTATCCAGACCTGGGTAAGGTCACACAGGAAAGAAGGAAGGGATTCCTTGGAATTTACCAAGAAGTTCAAGCTTTAGGAGCGTCCTTCCTTCGCAGGTATCCCTGTAAATATATAGTGAAGTTAAATGCAGATTGCTTTGTTTTCTTTATTCCAGAGAAACTTAGGACTTTTTTTAGATGTAAGGACTGGGAACAGGCTTCCTTCCTCTTAAACCTCGAATAATTGTAACTGTCTTGAATTTTTAGGATTGGGTGAATGCTTGGGGTACTGCTTTTTCCTCTTTTTGATTAGTGGAGGAGGAATAGCCTAGTGTTTAGAGCAGTGGACTACAGACCAGGGTTCAAGTCCTGCTGTCGCTCCTTGTGACCTTGGGCAAGTCACTTTACCCTCCATTGCTTCAGGTACAAACTTAGGGCCTCATTTTCCAAGCCGCTCGCACGCGATAAGGGACCTTTCGCACGTGAAAAGTCCCTTATCGTGTGCGATAACAGGATGGGGGCGGAGTCGGGGCGGAGTCGGCCCCGGAAGAGGAGGAGTTGGGGCATCACCGGAGCCGACTCTGCACCGACGCCGCGGACAGCGAAAAGGTAAGTGCCTTTTCGCTGCCTATTTCGCTCCCAATAGCTACACCTCCTATGGTGGCGCTATTGGGTGCGAAACCGGCAGCGATCGCACCGTGACGGTGAGATCGCTGCCAGCTAGCGCAGGCCCGCCCCCCGTTTCGGACCCCCGCCCCTCATCTTCTAAAGTATCGCAGGCCTGCGATACTTTAGAAAATGAGGCCCTTAGATTGTAAGCCCTCTGGGGGTAGGGAAATACCTCCCGTACCTGAATGTAAACCGATGTGATATCTCAGATCAAATGTTGGTATATAAATAAAAATTATTGTTCTTCACTCCTCTTTTTCTTTTCTCTTCCCATTCATTTGTTGGACTTTATAATGAGAGGCAGATTGTCATCATTTTTCTTTACCTTTTGTAAATGTATTTTGTTGTTAATGCTCATGTTTTTGTGCAAAGTTTTTTTTCTTTGTATTAATATTTGAAACCTAAGAAATAAATACATTTAAATAAACCACTGTTTCTTACCCATTGCCTATTTTGCCTCTGAATTCAGTATCTGAACAATAAGGCATCCTACCACAAATTGCATTTTCAGAAATTAAGCAAATTTAAAGTTTTAGAGAGTGATGACAATTTTTTCTCCTTAAGGAGGCAATTTCAAAACATTTTTTGGAGGTAAAAAAAAAACCTCTTTGAAAATTGGGCACTTCCCTTCTTCCCCCCAACGCAGATAAAATTTTATAGTAAGCTCTCTGGGGATAGGGAAATACTTACAGTACCTGAATGTAATCCTTCCAGCAGTATGAGTCAGAGATCTCCATCCAGATCCTGCCCTTCTGTGCAAGGTCAGTAAATTGTAGGTATGTTAGTGTAATGCACCATTCCCCATTGGGAGAGGTCTACTTGTTAATGAGTTCAGCATCACACAGGGGGAGTTCAGCATCAGCCTTAGCACAGGACTGAAGTAGCAGGTATCTGGCCTTGTGAGGAAATGTATTTATTATTTATTTATTTAGAAGATGTATATTCCACACATATCTAAAATTCAAGGCTGATAACTAAATTGCATACATAATAAAAACAATAAAAACATATTCAACAGAAAAATATGAGTATACACAAAATACTAAAAAACAATAGAATCTTAAAAAATGAAAGATAAAATCAATTAAACATTAAAAAAAATAGATAAAAACAATGAAAATAAAATATAATAATAATAAATAGCATAGAAAAAGATTAAAATAAGATTCCTCCCTCCACAGTGACAGGGCCTGAAGGACTGATATTCTTTTGGTCAAGGGGCTGCCTGAAATGAGAGAAAAGTTCCAAAACCGCTGGAGAGGTGAAACTATGGGTCTCCAGAGAAGTGTTGTATGAAGAAACTGCATCTGAGGACCCTCGCAGAAAGAAAGAATCTCTTCAGAGGCAGAGTGTGGTAGAGAGGATTATCTTGGAAGGTTCCAGAGAGAAGCAACCTGCCCCAGAAATGTCCCAGGAGTGCTGACTGACTAAACCCAGCAGCCAGAGATTCCACTAGGAGATAAGAAAGAGGAACCGAGAGGATCTACAGACCATAAAGGTACTGAGAGGATCTACGGCAGAAGGGTACCTGCCTCAAGAGCTGACCCGGTTGGGGGATGTGTAGAGAAGAAGTGAAAGAGACTGAGATCTATTTTATTGTACTTTGGACTTTGTGTACAGTGCATGCACTACCATCTAATATACTGTTTTCCTGCCACCTGTTTGCAGTAATTTAATAACAGTTTTGGAGCAAAATATGATTTTTGGTACGACTGGACTGGTGTGTAGAAAAACCCAAGGGTTTTGAAAAGACTGACTCCCCCCCCCCCGTGTGGGGACTCCAGGAGGTCACGGGGCCTTGCATGGTCCCTGGCCCTTCCAGTGTACCCCCTGTGTCCAAGAGCTGGACAGGACGGGGGCTACATATCCATCATCCCCCGGAACTGGAGACTTATTGCTGAAACAGACTATAATTTCACACTTTTGCTCCAGTTCTAGAGGGACTGTGGGTAAATGCACCCAGATATCTATACAAACTTTCTATCAAAAGAAACCCCTTGTCACCCTGAGAAAAAGAAACACGATCTGCCAGGTACAAAGGGAGGATTAATTCTGTAATTGTGGCACACTTTATTGCCAAACCCCACAAAATTCCTGTGGCCAGAGAGGTTGCAAACCTCTTGACATTGAAAAGATTGGTGTGGGGATGAGAGAGAAGGGCACACAGGGACACCGTACATATGCACTGAGATAGCAACACTTGTTCATTATTATCATGGAGGCCTTGGCACTGACCAAAATGCATCTCCAATAAAAGTATCAGCTTTTTTGTGTTACGTTTAACACAGCATCATATGCAAGAAAGATAATGTGGAATATAATTATTTTTATACTAAGGGTCACAGGTGGTTATAAAAAAAGCCCTGCGAATAAAGATGCTAACATCCAATGTGTGTGTGTGGGGGGGGGGGGGGGGCATTTTTATACTCCCTGGAGAGGTTGCGAGCAAGTACCCATGGTCCAGCAAGCTCAGTTTCAAAGGGAAATACAGGCCAGTGCACACCTCACAGGTACAAATTACCCATGGACTCTGCACCTGACACAGACAAAAGTACCCATGGGATTTCAAAATGAAATTCCCAAGAGCATGTTCCCTCCCAACCTAAGCCCTGCCCCCTTTTTTCCCCCCTCAGGTAAAACAAAGGTGTGGGGGCATGCTGAGAGCCTGCAGAGTTTGCCTTTGAAAATCCAACCTGCAACGTCCTCAAATACAAAAGTAGCCATTGGCTTTGCACCTGCTATTTGTGCAGGTGGGGTCCATGGTATGTGAATTATGCTCAGAGATTTGAAAAAGCAATCTCTACGCATGCTTTTCTTCTCCCCTCTTCTTTCCTCATGGGTATGCACAATTTTTTTATCTGCACAGAGGCTGGACAATTTTCAGAAGTCTGTTTTATGTGAGTAGAAACATGTTTACCTGCATGCAGTGCTTTGAAAATTGCCCTCTTAACGTATTCATGCTTTTGGTCTCTTGATAGACCTATGATATTGAACAGGTTGCACTGAATGTCTAACAACACATGACAGGCTATTTAAATTCAGGATTATAACTCAATTGAGGCGCTCTATTGAAAGTCGCTGTTTTGAGTTATAAATGACAATGAGCTCCTATGATTGAATTTCAGCATGAACAAGACTCTAATCATGAATTACACCATTAGACTTAAATTAGAAGGGATGATGGATGAATAGAGAATGCAGGTGGCCAAAGACATCGGTGACTTTAAAGTAAAAAAGGTTTATTCTTTTCTGCTTAGTGTACTTAAGAAACAGAAATACTGACCATATTGATAGACATAGCTTAATGGGGAAGAGTCTGCATGATTTTAGGACAGGGAAGGCTTGCCTAACCAATCTATTACATTTTTTATGAAGGTGTAAAAAAGCATATAGAGAAAGATGAGTCAGTTGATATAGTGTATTTGGATTTTCAGAGGGCATTTGACAAAGTCTTTCATGAGAGACTCCTCAGGAAATTAAAAAGTCATGGGATAGGAGGCAGTGTTCTATTGTGGATTGGTAACTGGATATAAGACAGGAAACAGAGGATAGGACTAAATGGTCAAATTTACAAATGAAGAAAGCTCAATAATGGAGTCCCCCAGGGATCATCACTGGGTCTTGTGATGTTTAACATATTCATAAAGGGCAAAGGGAGCAACAAGTGAAGTGATCAAATTTGCAGATGACACAAAATTATTCAAAGTTACTAAAACAGCAGTGGTTTGTGAGGAATTGTAGAAGGACTCTGTGAGGCTAGGAGACTGGGCAACTGAATGGCAGATGATATTTAATGTGGACAAGCACAAAGTGATGCACATAAGGAAAAATAATCCCAACTACATATACACCAAGCTGGGTTCCATTGTAGAAATCATCACCCAATAAAAGCTAGGGGTGTGCATTCATTTACAACGTATTGGCAATCTGCAATGTTTATGCCATATTCGTTGTATTCGTGGGGGTCACGAAACGTATGGCGAACCCCCACAAATACAACGTATGACTAACGAATAAACCCCCCCCCTCCTGACCCCCCCCCCCCCCCAAGACTTGCCAAAGGTCCCTAGTGGTCCAGCGGGGGTCCTGGAGCGAGCTCCTGCACTCGGGCCGTCGGCTGCCGGTATTAAAAATGGCGCCGATAGCCCCTGTGACATAGTAAGGGCAAAGGCTATCGGCGCCATCTTGAATACTGGCAGCCGACGGCCCGAGTGCAGGAGCTCGCTCCAGGACCCCCGTTGGACCACCAGGGACTTTTGGCAAGTCTTTGGAGTCATGAGGGTGGGGGGTTGTAGTAAATTAAATGTAAAGGGTTGGGGTGGGGGGGGGGTTTGGGAAACGAATACATATGTAACTAATGAACGGATCGGGGACCCTGAGAACGGATGCAACGGATTTGGGTCCCGACGAATCCGAATACAGAATGGGACAAATCCGTCCCTGCTGCACATCCCTAATAAAAGCACCTTGGAGTTCTTGTGGACACTGCATTGAAATCCACAGCTCAATGTGCCACATTGGTCAAAAAAGTAAATAGAATGTTAGGAATTATTTGGAGATGAATGAGAAAAAGAAGGAGAATATCATAATGCTTTTATATCGATTCATAGTGCAACAGCACCTTGAGAATTGCGTGCAGTTTAGGTCATCCTATCTCAAAAGACATAGAGGAGTTAGAAAAAGAACAGAGAAAGGCAACAAAATGATTAAAGGGGATGGAAAAGCTCCGTTATGAAGAAAGGCTAAATCAGGTTAGAGCTCTTCAGCTTGGAAAAAAGATGATTGAGAGGGGATATGATAGAAATTTATAAAATCATGAATGGGGTAGAACAAGTGAAGAGGAGATGCTTATTTACCCTTTCAAATAATAAGAAAACAAGGGGTCACCCCATGAAACTGGCAGATTTAAACAAATAGTAGAAAGTATTTTTTCACTCACTGTGTATAGTCAAGTGTGGAATCTATTACCATGGACATGGTCAAGGCAACTAGCATATCTGGATTTAAAAAAGGTCAGGACAGGTTTCTGGAGGGAAAGTCCACAAAAAGTTATTAGAAAAGTAGGTTTGGGACAGTCATTGCTTATCCCTTGGGATTTACCTGGTTCTTGTGACCTGAACTGGCCACTGTCCAAGACAAGATGCTGGTCTCAGTGGACCTTGGTGTGACCCAGCATGGCATATCTTATGTTCTTATGTATCTCTGAATGGCAGGGGAAAAAAGATATGGAACCAACAGCAGGAGGTGAGTGAAATGAATGACTGCGATTGTGATGTGTGACCACGCCCCCCCTGACGTCACTGGGAGCCCCGGCGACGGTTGAAAGAGCGCCTCACCATTCTGGCGCCGCGCGCCGAAGGGGCGCGACAAAGGGGCTCTCCCCTTTGTGCACCCCTTCGTGCAAACCCTTGTGCTTCTAAAAAAAAAAAAAATCTTTTATATTTTTCTGTAATTTAACCTTTATTCCAATTCTTTACCTTTTCTTTTCGTTTGTTAACAATTTTAATTAGAAATGTTCATTGTATTAGACTATGGAAATGTATTTCCTGCTATTCTGTTTAATGTAAACTGGTATGATTTACATCGGATGTAAGAATGTCGGTATATAAAAATTAAAAATAAATAAAATAAATAAATAAATCTCATTATAACCAGGAAATTATAATGGAGATTTTACCACAACAAAAGGAAAGACACAAACATTCTCTGTTTGTTCTTTTTTTTCTGCACAATCTGTTGCGCTTCCCTCCGTGGCCGGGCCTGCTCATCTCTCCTGACCATCCACGAGCTCTGGTATCTCCTCCTCTGCCTGACCCGGCCGTCCCCATCGCTCTCCTCGGCCCGCTCCAACTTCGGCGACATCACAGGCCTCACAGCGGAGCTCCCGCCAGGGCTCCACGTCTAGTGTCTCCTCGGCCCCACCCCTAAGTGCGCACATGGCCAACTTCCTTCAATTTAAAGGGCCAAACGTGGGAAACTCAGCCGGGTCGCTCAATGATGACATCACCCATGCTTATTATATAAGCAATCGGGTCGATCATGTTGTGATAGCAAGCTTGCCTTCCTGTTCCTGTGCCTTCTTCCAGTGTCTTGTTCCAGTGTCCTGTTCCAGAGTCCTGTTCCAGCGTCCTCCTTTCCAGGTAGTACCATTCGCCCTGTCTTCTCGGTACTGACTTCTGCCTGTTTCATTGACTACATTTGACCGCCACCTAGATTTGACCTTTGCCTGTTTCTCGACCACGGCTGAACGCTGCCTGGTACTGATCTCTGCCTGTCCACTGACCACGTCTGAACGCTGCCTGGAACCGACCTCTGCCTGTCCACTGACCACATCTGACCGCTGCCTGGAACCTGACCTTTGCCTGACTGACTATCCACGGACTGACCACTGGTATTGACCCCTGCTTTGACTGACTACACTATCCTTGATTCTGGCCTTGATCCTTGCTCTTCTTTCAAAGACTCTGTTCTGGCCTTCTCTGGCTCCTGAGCACCCTGATCTGAACATCGACCGCACACCCTTGTTTGAGGTGGGCACACCCCTGAACTTTATCTTTCGGAGATCCTGCGAGGCCCACCTAAAACCAGGCGGCACAGGTAACCAAGGGCTCAACCTGAGGGAACCCCGGGTTGTTATTGGTGAAGCTCCAGCTAGCCTCTGTCTCCTCCTGTGCTCCGCCTCCTGGTGGCAGGCTCTCTCTTGGTCCGACCAGGGAGCCTACCAATCCTGCACCAGGCCAAGGGTCCACCTCCCGGTGCAACACAATCTTCTCAATTAATTGATTGTTTTGCATTGAACATCATTGATTTGTAATGTAATAAATATTCACAACAGTCTAATTAATCCTACTTGTGATATGGCATAGTTCTATGTGCAACAATGCTTTGCATACTTGGTCTACTTGCTATAATAATTATAATAATGATATTTATTATGGCATGAAGCAGATGTTAATGTATCTTTGATTGGATGCCAATGGTCCTCTTAACATCTATTACATTCATGGTCTCCCAGATAAAGGTATAGAACTCCCACTGATCACACCAACATCCACTCACACTGCCATTGCCATCCAAGCCAGTTTCTATGCTCCTACTTTCTTTCCTTTGCCATCCTCTTTCCTTCTATTCTTTGCCTCTGCTTCCATTGTTACCAACACCCCCAAACAATAGGAACTTGAAGATACTTCAAGAGGTATAAGTAACTAATTTACAAATGTAACTCTTAGGCTAGCAGCCCATCACAGGACCTCCCAAAGACCACATCCCAGACCACTCTCCCGATGTTAAGCCAATCTGATGTCCATGATTCCCTTTCAGGGATGAGGATTACTTCCTAGGCCCTGAGAATTGTTCACTTTTATGCAGTATTAAAGTCTCTTGAATACAGCACTATTAAATAATCATGCTGGAAGCTGATATGGTTTCCAACAATGTTTACTGATTAATGATGGAAATTAATGAAATCATTCATGTTACAAGTTCTAGCTCTTTACAATCCATTTTACAGCTTTACTGCTTCCAATAAATGTGTGACTTTAAGCTTCCAATTAATTTATGTCAATGAAGTTGATTCTTTTAATCCCTATCCTTTCCATTTAATGGGGTACTTTCAAAGCTTCCTCCCAAAACATGGTGGATAGGATGATATTTCCTAATTTGGAAATATCTCATATCTTAAGTCCATTTGTTCTGACATTCTCCTTTCTTCTTGGTTGGTACCAGGAGGGTACCTCCATGCTCTTCTCTACAACATCTTGGTGATGTAGATGTGGTTAATACCAGATGGGTGCCAAAGATCTTCTTCACACTCTTCTCTCTCCCCAGGAATGAACCCAGATCCATTCCTGCACCTGTGCTGTCTGACTGAGAGAGACCGTTCATCTTAGCTGAACTCCCACCTGAGCCCTAGGCTACTCAGGCAAGGTGTAAAATTGAACCTTTAAAAAGGAAACTAAAAGTAGAGAAAGGAAGGGTGGAAAAAACTTCCCTCTCAAATAATAGAAAAGGGTCCCAAAAAGCCATGTTAAGATTAGGAAAAGGCACTTTCTACTTTTTGATATCCAGACCTCAATCGTAGAGGCCCAAGAATCCTTTCATAAGAAAACTAAACAAAACAGGTGCAAGCATAGTAACATGCTGCCCATACAAGTGATAACTAAAAAGTCCACACCCTAAGCTGGTGGCACGGGTTTATATACTTTATGGATTCACCATTCTTATCTCCCATATGGGGGAATCAAAACCCATACTTCTCTCCCCCTCCTATAATGGGTCACTCTTACTAGAAAAGACCCTGTAGGTTCTCTACACAAACATGCATTTTACCGAATGTAATTCAACCTCTCGGGAAGGTAGCTTTAAAGTAATAGGATAATAACTTTCTGGCTACACTAGAATGGGGAATTTTTCAGTACTGGGAGGTTCTGGGGAGCAGTATCACTTAAGAGTAACAGGGTCCTCCATCCCCTAAAGGGTGGGTCATGGAAAAAAAACTATAAATGGTGACTCCAGGAGTCATGAGGGGAGTTGGGAGTAGGGACATCTTGAAGAGAACAGGGAGAGCAGCCAAGGGGCTCTGCTCTGGGAATCCGCAGAAGAGAGAGACCTCCTGAAAGACTGGTGAAAGGTAAAAAGAAGGAAAAATCAGACCCAGAAATCGGGACGAGGGCTGACTTCTTACAAGCCTGCCATTAGTGAGTTATTCAGAGTGCCAGGGGATTCTGTAGTGTTTACTGAGGTGGCTAAGGAGATAAAATCCTTGCTGGGCAAACATTGGGATATTAGTGTTCCAAAGTAGCTTAAGAAGCCTGAGGAACTGTTTTCACTTTTTCCTATGATTTTACAATTTGAAACGCTGCATTCTGTTTGGACTGTTTGCCCTGGGACTGTCTTTGATTTTTGTACCTTCTGGAACTTTTTAATCCTTTAAAAGAAAATCAGTGTTTCTGTTTGAATCAAAACACTTTTGTATGGACAGTTTATTTTGGATTCTGATCCTCTTAGGGTCCTATAGGTCTAGCTTGTCCCCTTCATAGACTCTGCAACAACCCCCCCCCCCCACACACACACACACACACACAACAACAACTGGATCAGTACTCAGCAGGGCTGGGAACTGTGACCTCCTTCGCAAGGACATTTATATATTAATTGTAGTTCTGTGTGCTCTCTTTCGGCCTTTTCTCTCTCTTCAGCCCCACCCCCAGTCCCTGTTTTTTGTACTTTCTACCTTTGGTTCGGATGTGAACCGGTATGATGTACCCACTAATACCAGTATAAAAAAGTTTTTAAATAAATAAATAAATAAATAAATAAATGTACATTAGTATTACCTGCACTTCTTAGTTATCACTTTTCAGCTAAAAAGAACCAGATATGATCAAACATATGAATTCATAACACCAATAACTATTGCTTCTGAGATGTTCATACACTATATAGCTCTCAGACAAATGAGTCACCAGTCAATAACTGATATTCAAAAGGTTATGTTATTGTTAAGAGGGTGATCATCTTCCTTTCAAAGCTGCACCAGTGTGAGAAAGGTGAGTTGAAAGTTGTGAGCTCACGGTCATAGATCTGCTTTGTGCATTGGACTGATCGATGTACGTCTGTGCATAGGGTATTACCTATAAATATTGCAGGGAAGCAGAGAAGGAAGGGGAAGAAGAATGGGGCAAACAAGCCAAAGGAGAGAGGGAACATGAAGAGGAACATTTGAAATGACTTCTGTTCTCACTCAGGCTGATGCAGTACCATGCGCTGTGGCCAGCGCACGGCTCCACATGAGATTGGATGGGGGTTTTGGACGCGCATCCATAATCCCGGATGTAAAATGGGGGTTAGCGTCCAATCGAACGCGTAGCTAATGGCACTCATCACGTAAATTCATACTGATGAGGCTATTAGCTATTACCCCCACGATACGCACATTTTTACACTCAAAAATTAACACCTGCCCTGGAGCAGGTGTTAATTCTTAAGGAGCCCCAAAGGTTTACAGAAAAGCAGAAAAATGTAGTTACTATAACTTATTATTGTGGCGATATTCAGTCAGAGGAACCGAAAAAGAAGAGCCATAAAAAAAATAAAAAATTGTGCCAGCAGTCAGGTTAGGAAAATGGACGCTCAATTTTACGAACGCCCGTTTTCCTATCCTGTGTACAGCCACGGGTTAGGAAAACGGATGCTCATTAATTGAGCATCCGTTTTCCTAATCCGCTGATAGCCAACTCTCCTGGGCGCCCGATGCTGAGGAGGCGCTAAGGACGCAAACATTTCCCTAGCACATCTTTTTTACTGCAGCAACCCATTTAAATATTAAATCAGGTGCCCAGGAGAGGTGGATCACCCATCATTAAAAGAGCGGGCGCTCAATCAATCACCAGCCTGTCTTTGTGTATGAAGTTGAACAGAGCTTAGCTATCTGTACAGTCATGCAATATGATGAACAGCAAGAACAGAATATCAAGCCTACCCTACATCAGGTTTGTCTTCTCCTTTGTGCCTATGAGAAAATCTCTATGACCTCATTCAAACTTTTCCTTCCAGATGTGAATGGAATACATTAAGAAGCTTTCTTGTCCTTCTACTAAAAAAAATATATATATATGGATAAAATGTCTGGATCAGATCACGAAATCTCTATAATTTTTAAATTGCCCCATGGCTGTATTAGGGGGCAACTTAAGTTGTTTCCAGTTCTTTAAATTTGAAATTTCTTTTGTAACATATTTCAGGATTTGTGACTTCTGTTCCTTATTTATTTATTGATTTGGTTTTTTATTTATTTATTTATGTATTTATTTGTTAAAGGTTTTTTATATACCGCTCATCGTTTGGAACATCTGATTGGTTTACAGCAAACAGCAAATTCAGCAACAGGCTTTACATGGAACAAGTGTTTAACCATATATTTGACATTAGGGGAAGGTATGAAAAATAACAGGGGCAGGTAAGCAATAGCGAGAGGGAGATACAATATCTGGGATAAGTCAAATAAAAGCTACAATAACCTTCAAGACAGCTATTCATTTTGGGACAAATTCATACTGCAGCAATGAATATGTCAGCACTAGTCTAAGAGGACCACAAAGCCATGTCCTCACCCAGAGCCATCAAGTGACCTAGTTTCTGCAGAGGGCCTAAAAAGAGAGAGAAAATGCTAGCCTACAGCTCAGCTCAGATTTTCCAGCCTATAGTTTAGGTTGTAAACTGCCTGAAGCTGAGATTTAAAACTCTTTGGCTGCAGCTTTCAGTCAGCTGCAGATGATCCCTTAATTAGTGAGGGCTCAAACAACTTAAAATCTGTGTGTTACCAGGGCAGATCTGCAATGTCTTCAAAACAGGTGTGTTGAACGAACCTGTAAAACTTTGGCAGGGTTATTGACTTGTTTAGCAAAACCTTTTTGATGAAATATGAAGTAGATATGAAAAATATGACAGATTTTTGAAAAATGTAGGGAAATAAAAGTCAATTCACAAAAAATTATTATGTAACATGGTACCTTTTTATCATATTAACATAGAAGATATCGGCAGTTAGGGTTCACTTGGCCTACTCAGTCTATCCATATCTGCGTGCCTATTGTGTTTTCACAGGTCTTATTCAATCTGCAGTCTTCTCCCTCCCTCTGTGTGTGTCTCATGCACGCTTTAATTCTGCCACTGTTTTAGATCCTATAATCTCAGAGGCCGGTATTCACAAACCCACTGAGCACGTAAGATAACCAGGTAGATTTACCCACGTATCTTTATCTGGATATTCAGTTGCATCATGGGCCCCTGCCACCTTCCAGGATAACAGGCTCCCTCCAGCACCTCTTTTTTTTTTCAGAGAAGTACTAAGCTTGCCATCTCCCATTTGGAGGAACAGACCTGAAGAACCCTGAACCACAAGGTTACAGGAGTTTTGTTAAACTCATGACACCTCCCACTGAGGAGCGTCAAACCTCTTCTACCACTCCTACATCATCTGAGAGATCTGATCCCTAGGGTCCCTAAAAGACTATAAGAGATTCTGCTACAGAACTATTCACTGAAAAGGAAAGCTAAAGAAATACTATCTCTGCTCCCTGAGAATTTTGGTTCCCGGGATCCTGAAGGCTTTGTGAGAGACTACTGCAGGAGTCCTCACTAAAGAGGGAAATTAGAGAAATGCTATCTCTGCTTTCTGAGAGCATCAGCCCACACAGAATCTCTCAAACTCTGTACCAGACTGAACTTCAGAATGGCGTTCTCTGTTATCCTGTACCCAGGAGAGCTTTCACCTGAAGTCTGTAACTATGCTGCCCATAATTCCAGAGTCCTGATTCCAAGATGTATTTATTTATTTCAATATTTATTATTTGCCTACAGCAAAATTGTACTAGGTGAAGACGTAGAAAACCTTTTTTCTATTTCATTGGCCTGTTCATGGACCCTTGTTAATTATTATTAATGACCAGATTGTTCTATTGCATTTACAGATGCAGCCTGAAAACTGTTTTATGTTTTATGGAGCAGTGGATTAAAAGCTGCTGCTGCTGGAATTTTGTGCCACTACACCAACCTATTGATATCATACAAGAATCATTCTAATTCATCGAATGGAAAATATCATAAATATATATCATGGCAAACCAAAGTGGCTTAAATATTGTCTCAGGAGCTCCTCCAATCATCAGTGAAGAGCACCAGGCCAATCATTCGAATGAGCATTAAGAAAGGTAGCTCTCCTATCCTACATCTTGGTGGTGGGGTCAGGCCTGTCAATTTGAAACTATTCCAGTTCCATTGGTAGAAATCTTCTGATCACATGATCCAGACATGTAAGTCACTAAAGATATAACTCTTTTGCCTACTGGGTAGAGTAGAATCATTGATATTCCAGGTTGTATTGTTCATTCACCTCACATCTTGTACATCAACATGTACTATTATTATTATTATGTACTATTATTCAATTAGAGATTCACATATTCATGCTGACTACATACAGTCTACATACATATTCTCATGTGGTCTTACATATCTCCATGTTATTTATTGATTTATTAACCGCATGTTTATTAACGGTTTAATAGTATTTACTATTTGCTTATTTCTATTAATTTGTTTCAAAGTAAAAACTTGTTTACTTCGTTTGTTTCAATGTAAAAACTTGTTTACGTCTTTTGCTCAATGTAAAACTTCGTTGTTTAAAATACCTGTTCTATGTAAACCGCTAAATGTAGCGATTGTTACTGTTCTATGTAAACCGGGGTGATATGTATATTATACAGGAACCTCCGGTATATAAATTATTTAAATAAATAAATAAATGTACTATCTGTATTACTGAAGTAAATGCAGGTGGTGTCCTCCCTTGGTGAGTGATGATGATAAAAGTAATTCATGAGGTCAGTCAATGCAGGGCACAACCCAACCAAAATTATTGTCATCCTTATCAAACAATGTTTGTACTAAAAAAAAAATTTTCTCTTCCAGAAGCTCCAGGAGATGAAAACCTTGACCCCAAAAAAAAAAAGCACTGTTTAAAAATTGTGGAAGCAAACTGAATTGCTGACTTATTTACTATTTCTTTGTCCGTCCTTAAAGGGAACAATTTTTAAAACAGGCCACCCAAGTGCAAAGTCCATAGGGTACTTTGTGCAGTTCCTTAGAAAACTGCCCAGGAGTAAAACTGGCCTGCAGACTTTGCACCTGCATACTTGTTCAGAAATAGCACTTTCAGATTTGAAAATGTGCTCCTAAACTCACTCCTGGGAGTGCCTCTCCTTAACCCGGTTAAAAGAGGAGCAATGTGTAGGATTTTAGCTAAGTTTAGGATGGGCAGTTATCAGAGAGCCCTTTTACCAAGCTACATCACTGCCTTCTAATGCTGGCTAATAGTGGCTATACAAGTTTCAATTCTCCTCCTTCCTCTTTTCTCTTGAGTTTCATTTTGCTTTTTAGTTTTAAATCTGTTTATTAATTGTTTATCAATCATCAATACATTCCAGCAAGAGTGCTAAGCAGACTGTCAAGTTATAATTGCTAGAAAAAGTTGTCTTGTGGATTGGTCGCTTTCTTCTCAGATCTCAGAGAAATTTAGAGTCCTACAGTGAAAAAAATCCTCAAACATTTAAGAAACACTGGTAAAACAAAGTTTTTTGTTTCCTTCAGGCTTTTGGTGTTCCAAATAGATTTTTTGATGCTGATCACAGATATTACTTAGAAATTTGTACATCACATAAGGTTTTAGAGAATGGCCAATTTTGTGTTTACAATAATTGTCACATTTTAAAACGTAATTTCGCGTACATATATTTTCTTGCTGGACAATAGTTTTTATGATTTTTAAAATTCATGTCGAATTTTTGATGGCCATAAGCAACGTAACATGTAATAGAGACTAACATTTTTTTTTTAATGCACCTAGAAACTCTGTCTGATCATGCCAGAACTTGCTCGGGCAAGCCCCAGCTTGGCTGCAAGATTCCAACTTGTTTCCATGACGACGCAGTCTTATATAAGCAGCGGCAATGAGTAGTCTCCTATGCAACGTCTGTGTAAATGAGCGAATCATATCGTTAAACTGAGTTTAAAGCTTGTGGATTTAATTTCATATATTTTCTAGGCAACTGTAAGGCAGCAGACTTTGGGCCAGATTTTAAAAGCCCTACGTGCGTAAATCGGGCGCACCCCATGTCGAACCGGTTGAAAATCTGCTTCAGGCATACAAATTGATGAAGTGCAACATGTCATTGAAGATACATTTTCTTCATTCCCATTTGGAATTCTTCCCAGACAACCTTGGTACTTTGAGTGATGAACACGGTGAAAGGTTTTATCAAGACATTGTCAAAATGGAGAAACGGTATCAAGGCAAGTGGAACCCCTTCATGCTGGGTGACTATTTTTGAACTCTCATCTGTGAAGCATTGGACAGTGATTACAAACGAAAATCTGCAGCAAAACATTTTAGTTTTGTTTTCTGGCACCAACATTGCCATTATAGCTTATGCCGCTACAGATACGTAACAATGCTTAATGTATATCGACTTTTCTGGCAAACGGAACGTGATACAGACATAATAAATGCATGTTAAAATCTACTTGTTTCACTGAAGGTTATGGAGGAAACAAAATGTTCCCAGAAATGTGTTTACCAGTGAAATTAGTCTGAAACAGAATCATATTGAGGTAGATCTTTAAAAAGTACACGCGTGCATACTTTTGTTTGTGCAACCGGTGCGAACAAAAGTACGCCGGATTTTGTAAGGTACGCACGTAGCCACGCGTATCTTATAAAATCCGGGGTCAGCGCACGCAAGGCTGTGCAAAATCGGCAGCCTGCACGCGCCGAGCCGCGCAGCCTGCCTCCATTCCCTCCGAGGGAACTTTCCTTCCGTGTCCTTCCGTGTCCCCCCACCTTCCCCTCCCTTCCCCTACCTAACCCACCCCCCGGCCCTACCTAAATCCCACCCCCTACCTTTGTTGGGCAAGTTACGCCCACTTGAAGCAGGCATAACTTGCGTGCGCCGTCTCGCATTCCCCGGCACAGGCCGCAGTGCCAGGGGACTCGAGACCGCCCTCCCGGCCCACCCCCGAACTGTCGCCACGCCCCCGGACCTGCCCCAGACCGCCCCCTGACATGCCCCAGACACACCCCCTCCCGCCCCTTTTACGAAGCCCCGGGACTTACGCACGTCCCGGGGCTTTGCGCGCGCCGGCGGCCTATGCAAAATAGGCGCGCAGGTCTTTTAAAATCTAGCCCATTGTGCCCTGGATTAGTGGAAGGGGATATTCCCATCTGATGGGATGGAAAATGTCACAGCAGGAGAAGATGAATTATTAAGTGTACACATGGATCTTTTGACCTTAGAACCTCTGACCAGGAAATGTAAGGGCTGATTTGTAATATTCTCACGGAGGTGCATGGAGATGCATGGAAAATATTCACAAAACCATGACAAGATATATTGTATATACAATGGTAATGAATGAATGAGAAAAAAATCCCATAACTGTTATCCAGTGTAAAAAGTCTGGTGTGTGTTGGCATGTTATATGCATAACATTACTGCTGGTCCTGATGAGGATCAAGGTTTAGACTCAAGTGTGTGGCTTACAGGATGAGGAACCAGAGGGATCCTGAGCATGATGGAGAATGGAAGGAGAAGGAGAAAGAGAGAGAGAGACTCTGTTTTGGGGTGGTGGTGGAGGTGTTAATTGGTCTGCTTAGGGCGCAAGGGTCTGTAGGTGCTTGTAACACCCCACCCTGAGTTGTAAGTGCCCCTTTTACAGTGGAAGATATATAGAGTGACATATTGTCTCTCTAACAGAGGCTCTCTCACCCCCCCCCCCAATTATTATTAAAACATGCAAATAAAGACTGCACATATATTTTAAATGATAGACATATACTAAAATTAAGCGTATCTTTGTTCACATGCCAATACACGCATTTATGGGTGCACGTGAGCTACTTTTTAAATTTTCCTGTTAGATTGTAAGCTCTTTTGAGCAGGAACTTGTATCTGATTTCTAATAAAGCTGTAAGCTTCCCTGAGCATCTTTTGAAAAGGTGGGTCAAAATTATTCTTATTTAAACTTCTAGCCCTGACAAAATTCAAACTAATATGGTGTGTTCTGTTGCTTTATGTGGTCTGTAGCTTGCTTCATCGGTCACAAATAATTTTCTTTGGATCTATTTGTAATGTGAAATTACCACCAGGAAGTAGCTTATTGCTGTAATGTCAGCATTTGTTAAAGTAAAGAAAATAAACAGCAAACAACAACAACAAGCATCAAGCAATAGATATTTGTAAATAGTTTGGATCTTAGCAAGTAAGGTTCTGCAGTTTTAAGACCATATCAGGTTACATATCCTGAAATATTTTCCAATTTTTTCTCCGTAAAATTGATTGCAGAGCTCCAAAAACAATAGAATTCTGTAATCAAGAGACTATAAAATCCCACAGACTGCTCCCAGAACAAGTTTCTTCGCCAATTCTTTGTCATTTTATTACCCAAATAATTATTGCTAAGTATAGCTTTTTGAAGTCTTGCAGAAGAGAAAAAAAAAGAGAACATGATTTGCCCTCCTTTTTTAAATTACCAAAGAAGGCGAAGAAGCTAGCACACATTTTCTGTAAAATAAAAATGAGGGAAGAGAAGAAATGTGCAAGCAGGAAAGGCAAAAAGGGATTCTCTAGTTTTGATGCAGAGCTATGAACTAAGTTAGGGGGACTATTACACTGGGAACTCTGTCAAATTACGTTTTTCTGCAGTCTATTCAGAGTTCATTAATCTGATTTCATTTTCCCATTAAACTATTTAATTCTACCTTTTAGCTTATAGGTAGCCTGAAATACCCCTGAGTCTGCAATTCAGTTTTGAGATGTGAGCCTTTCCTCTTTCCCAGGTTTCCCAAAGTTGTTTTTTTTCCTTTAGTCGCCAGGTTTGTCTTTTAAGATTTTGACTGCTTAGCTGTTGTTTCTGAATCTTTGCTGTTTCTGACAGTATTTTGTGCTGACTTACTTGGGCCTATGTTATCAGAAATACCATGGCCAAACATTTTAAAATATTCTACGGAATGTTTTGGATCATCTTATACAGCTCCTTTAAAATGTACTGAGATAGCAAGAAAATAACCAGTTTTAATGAGAAATGCAGTTTTAATGAGAAATGCAGTATAGTTTTGTTACTCCAATCAGTGCACAGAGATCAGAGATGCACCACCAGAGTTTAAGTAATGTTTTTGGCCAATCTATTCAGTCTATTAAAACAGATTTAGACTAGGTTTAATAAGGTTACAGTGAAAACTACAGTAGTAATCTCCATGGGATAATAATATTCCCAACTTTCAGTCATCAGGCTTTGAGACAATTTGCCACTGTAACTCTCCATTCCATTCCGCATTTGAATAATTATTTTGATGTTAAATATTTTGAAGGTGCAGAGATCAACTGTTGATTTCTGTAAGATGATGTTGCAAATTAAATGATAGCCAGAAACCCTATGCAATCCTTGTTTTGCTTAGAAGTAGTTTAGTTGTGGTTTCTCCTTTACAAAAGTTCTGAAACAAACTGTTGACACACCCAGTGCAGAAAATGATGTTATGTGATGATGCTCGATATATCAGACATGCCCCAGATGAATTTTTATGTTCCAAATGGGTACTACATGGAGACACACAGTAAAAGATCAAATAAATCAATTTGAATTTGTAAATGTTACACTGACAGGTCAATTTATTAAACAACACTATTGTGCTATTGAGTCTGCAGTGTACTATCAATTTAGTATGGCTGAAAACTCTTGTTAAAGCAAATGATTGTGAACCCACTATTATTATTTATTTATTTGTTTATTTATTTATTTGACCAATTTCTATTAAGCTGATCTAGAAATCTATAATTGAGCCAGGGTTTTTAAAATAAGCAAAGGGAGATGTGAGCTCACGAGCTCATTTTCTCCAATTCACTGTAATGAGGTAAAATCTCAAAATTTTGCACAATTCAATTACAAAATTGTTTGTGTCTGAGATACAAAGTAAGCCAGAATGAGTTAATAGTTAGTTTGTGTGTGTCAAGATAAAAATCAAACCACATGGAACCTCGCGGAGAGGCCCGACGGATGGAGGCATCCTGGCTGGAGGTCCCGGGAAGCGGAGCAGGACCGGAGGAGCTGGTGGAAGTCTGAGGTCGGGACTGGTGGCCCACCACCACCAGCGATGAGGAGCTGGAGCCCGAAGCTTGTGTAGAGAGGTGAGAGGGCCGCACTGCGGAGCTGCCACTGGCGGCAAACGTAACACATGGGATCTATTCAATGTTTGAGAACTTGCCAGGTTCTTCTGGCCTGGATTGGCCACTGTTGGAGAGAGGATGCTGGGCTTGATGGAACCTCGGTCTGACCCAGTAAGGCAACTTCTTATGTTCTTATGACCAAGATTGTTAGAACCAAAACCACCATGACCCAGCATTCTGATTCTTTTTTTTTGTTTTTAATCCTCCCTTCCCATTTCCTTGTATTCAGGTGTTTTTATTAAACCCCGCCCCAAGAACTGCGATTGCACTCTTCCTGCTTCCTGGTGTCTAACACCAACTCCCTCCCCCGCTCCCCAACCCATCTGGAACTCATGTGGTGCTATTTTATATTTAGTGCTCGAACCTGTAGGAGGTAAACCATTATTCTCTTGCCAGTAGGGTTCAAGGGGATCTGAAAAAAGGATTCAGGTGCTGACAAGGTAGAGAAAGAGTGGAAGGGTTTTCAGAAAGGATTGTGGTGCCAGGATGAGGAAGGAAGGGTTAGGTAAATGGATTAGGGTGGCAGGAAAGGGGAGGGTTTGTTTTCAGAAAGGATCAGGGTGCCAGAAAGGAGTAATGGAGGGTGGAAGGGTCTTCAGAAAGAATCAGGATGTCAGGAATGAGGGAGAAAGGGCTAGAAAAAAAAAGGGGTGCCAGGAAGATGGAAGGAAAGGTTTAAGGTATCTGTACTGTTATTTGTCTGTTTTATTAGTTCCGTGTTGTCTTTATATTTTATCTTTATTCTTATTTATCTTGCTTTCTGTGAATTGTATCACTTTCTAATATATGATTGTATTTTATATTGAATTTTATTGTACATAGCACTGATTTTTTAAAATCAGAAATATGATTAATAAAATTAATAAACTTAAGTTGGGAAAAGATCAGGATATCAAGAAGAGAGCATGAAGTATTAGGAAAAAGTTTCAGGGTGCTGGGAATTGGAGGAGAGGGTTTACTCACATTTTGACCACATGCTAACCAGCCCAGAAATATAGGGCTGATTAGCATGGGATATCAGAGGCCTAACCACGCTCCAAGCACAGCTAACAAAAACAATGTTCTCATACTCCTAGGTCTCTTTATGTGACTTAAAAGGTCATGAGAAGCAGATACAATTTTACTTAAAGAAGTCCTCAGCTATTTCCTAACAGTATAATGTACTCTGTTGAGGAATTTTCCCATTTGCTATTCCCAAGTCATTTCTGAGCTCGCTCATAATATCATGCACAATAAACACTATAGTGACAGCTGCAGAATTTATATTATTATATTCTTTGATGTTATTACCCTCTTTAAGGAGGAGGAATACAAAATAGTAGAAGTATGAAGGTTTATACTTGGAGTCATTTACATTTTCCCCTTAGAATTCTCTGGAATTTTCTTAAGAACTTGGTCTCCAGGTTGATAACATCATGTCTCCAATTCCTTCCTATGATGTTTCATTAGACAATCATTACACACAGCCTACAGAATAATGCTTTCCTCCAATATATATTGCAGGTGCTACAATGTTGTGCCAGGAAATGAAAGAATGAACAAGAGTTTTAGAATAGGGAAATTAACACTAAACAGCTCTAACACTAAACTTTCAAAAGGGTAACTTAGATAAAATGAGGAAAATAGAAAAAAACTGAAAGGTGCAGCTGCAAAGGTTAAAAGTGTTCAACAGGCATGGAATTGTTTAAAAATACAATCCTAGAGGCGCAGTCCATATGTATTCCACACATTAAGAAAGGTGGAAAGAAGGCAAAATGATTACCGTCACAGTTAAAAGGTGAGGTGAAAGAGGCTATTTTAGCCAAAAAAACATCCTTCAAAAATTGGAAGAAGGATCCATCTGAAAAAAATAGGATAAAACATAAGCACTGTCAAGTTAAGTGTAAAAGATTGATAAGACAGGCGAAGAGAGAATTTGAAATGAAGTTGGCCATAGAGGCAAAAACTCATAATAAAAACTTTTTAAAATGTATCCGAAGCAAGAAAACTGAGAGGGAGTCGGTTGGACCATTAGATGACCGAGGGGTTAAAGGGGCTCTTAGGGAAGATAAGGCCATTGCAGAAAGACTAAATGAATTCTTTGCTTCCCTGTTTACTAATGAGGATGTTGGGGAGATACCAGTTCCGGAGATGGTTTTCAGGGGTGATGAGTCAAACGAACTGAACAAAATCACTGTGAACCTGGAAGATGTAGTAGGCCAGATTGACAAACTAAAGAGTAGCAAATCACCTGGACCGGATGGTATGCATTCTAGGGTACTGAAGGAACTAAAAAATGAAATTTCTGATCTATTAGTTAAAATTTGTAATCTATTATTAAAATCATCCATTGTACCTGAAGACTGGAGGGTGGCCAATGTAACCCCAATATTTAAAAAAGGCTCCAGGGGTGATCCGGATAACTATAGACCAGTGCTGGGAAAAATAGGGTGATCCGGGTAACTATAGACCAGTGCTGGGAAAAATAGTGGAAACTATTCTCAAGATCAAAATCGTAGAACATATAGAACGACATGGTTTAATGGAATACAGTCAACATGGATTTACCCAAGGGAAGTCTTGCCTAACAAATCTGCTTCATTTTTTTTGAAGGGGTTAATAAACATGTGGATAAAGGTGAACTGGTAGATGTAGTGTACTTGGATTTTCAGAAGGCATTTGACAAAGTTCCTCATGAGAGGCTTCTAAGAAAACTAAAAAATCATGGGATAGGAGGCGATGTCCTTTCGTGAATTACAAACTGGTTAAAAGACAGGAAACAGAGAGTAGGATTAAATGGTCAATTTTCTCAGTGGAAAAGGGTAAACAGTGGAGTGCCTCAGGGATCTGTATTGGGACCCTTACTTTTCAATATATTTATAAATGATCTGGAAAGAAATACGACGAGTGAGATAATCAAATTTGCAGATGATACAAAATTGTTCAGAGTAGTTAAGTCACAAGCAGATTGTGATAAATTGCAGGAAGACCTTGTGAGACTGGAAAATTGGGCATCCAAATGGCAGATGAAATTTAATGTGGATAAGTGCAAGGTGATGCATATAGGGAAAAATAACCCATGCTATAATTACACAATGTTGGGTTCCACATTAGGTGCTACATCCCAAGAAAGAGATCTAGGTGTCATAGTGGATAACACATTGAAATCGTCGGTTCAGTGTGCTGCGGCAGTCAAAAAAGCAAACAGAATGTTGGGAATTATTAGAAAGGGAATGGTGAATAAAACAGAAAATGTCATAATGCCTCTGTATCTCTCCATGGTGAGACCGCACCTTGAATACTCATCTCAAAAAAGCGGACTGGAAGGAAACTTCCTTACCCTCCTACCTAAACTCCCTTCCTCTTCCCCTCTCCTCCCCTCCCCCTAAACTCTACCTAGCTATTGATTTTTTTGTTTGTTTTACAACTTACTTCAGGGCCGGAGCTGAAGTAAGTTGCATGTGCTGACCAGCTGCTGGAGCACGAGTCATCGGGACAGCATACAATGGGGATGTCCCGGCCTGGCCCCTGTTCCGTTGGATATCTATCAGAGGATCTGCAATGCTTTCAGCAGGTAGGCATAGCAATGCACCCTTTTTTCTTTCCAACAGGTACTGCATGGACCCCGGGAGTCATGGACGCTGAGGCGCTCAGGGCGGAATTCAACACCCAGTCGTCCTTCCTGAGGGAGGTAAGTTCATAGACCTCTGTTGTGGTTTGCCAAGGTCGGGTTTATGTTGCTTATAAGGAATGACACAGCTTACACTTCTTCAGTAGCAGGAAAAAAACAAGTTAAATTAAATTTGGTATTTTATACTGTGTACAATTCTGGTCGCCGCATCTCAAAAAAAGATATAATTGCGATGGAGAAGGTACAAAGAAGGGCTACCAAAATGATAAGGGGAATGGAACAGCTCCCCTATGAAGAAAGACTAAAAAGGTTAGGACTTTTCAGCTTGGAGAAGAGACGGCTGAGGAGGGGATATGATAGAGGTGTTTAAAATTATGAGAGGTCTAGAATGGGTAGATGTGAATCAGTTATTTACTCTTTTGGATAGTAGAAAGTAGAGATGTGAATCGTGTCCTCGATCGTCTTAACGATCGATTTCGGCTGGGAGGGGGAGGGAAACGTATTGTTGCCGTTTGGGTGTGTAAACTATCGTGAAAATCGTTAAAATCGTGAGCCGGCACACTAAAACCCCCTAAAACCCACCCCCGACCCTTTAAATTAAATCCCCCACCCTCCCGAACCCCCCCCCCCCAATGCTTTAAATTACCTGGGGATCCAGCGGTGGTCCAGAACGGCGGCGGTCCGGAACAGCCCCCTCAATTGAATCCTGTTGTCTTCAGCCGGCGCCATTTTGCAAAATGGCCGCCACAAAATGGCGGCGGCCATAGACCAAAACGATTCGATGCAGGAGGTCGTTCCGGACCCCCGCTTTTGGCAAGTCTTGTGGGGGTCAGGAGGCCCCCCCAAGCTGGCCAAAAGTTCCTGGGAGTCCAGCGGGGTTCCGGGAGCGATTTCTTGCCGCGAATCGTTTTCCGTGCGGAAAATGGCGCCGGCAGGAGATCGACTGCAGGAGGTCGTTCAGCGGCGGTCCGGAACCCCCACTGAACGACCTCCTGCAGTCGATCTCCTGCCGGCGCCATTTTCCGTACGGAAAATGGCGCCGGCAGGAGACCCGGGCCGCTTGGACTTAGGTGGGCCCTTGAAGATGGATGGTCCGTCAAGGAAGTCTAGGATCGAGTACCAGAGGATCGCCGCTTGCCAGGTCCGAAGTCACACACCGAAGGAACACCGCTTGCCAGTCCGAAGTCACACACCAAAGGATCACCACTTGCCAGTCCGCAGTCACACACCGAAGAGAAGTCCGAGGAGAAGCAGGAACCAGGAACCAGAGGCACCAGGAGACTCACCGGAGCGAGCAGACTCGTTGCCAAGTCAAGGAGTGAGCAGAGGAAGTCTCCTTTTATACTTCCCCTGTGTCTAGCCCATCTGGAGCAGGTGCAGGCAATTTGGAGAACGAGGCCCCTTTAAATCTACAGAGGAGGCGCGGCCTCGCGCCTAAGGGCAGAGCGGCCATCTTGGTTCCGGGAGTGGTGCGGAAAGGCCCGACGCCACGAGGGAAGGCCCGGGGCGCCTCCCCCGCCGGCAACCACCTCGGGGACCTGCGTCGAGGTGCAGGGGTGAACGGGCCTGATTCCCCAATGCTGCCGCGGCTGACCCGACATCACGGATCAGGTAGGGGGTTGCGGTCGCGGGCGGCTACGACCGCGAGGCACGACACATTCCACTTTGACAGCATTTCCCAGGATATGCTATAGGTGTCACTTCTTCGAAATACTACCTGGCTTTTTAAATCTAGCAACGCATATTTCTCACACAGAAATTATGATATGATGCAGTATTTTTGCATCTCATTAAATCTGTACACAACATAAAAGCAGCCCTTTATTGTGTGTAATACATTTTGGTAAGTTAGCCACGGTTGCTCTGTCTTCGTAATATACTTAAATATATATATGTTTCTTTGTTATGCTGTCACCTTGTGTCATCATATTGATATTGCACAGCTTGGGTTCTCTACATGTTGAAGATGTTGTGCGTCCCGTCTATGCTCGGCCCGAGCCCGGGCCTGCTCACCTTGTCCCTGCTCCGATGGCTCCCGGGTCGTCCTCCCCCGTTGTTGCTGCCAGCTCTGCTCGGCCTCTGTGTGTCGAGGTGGCATCCACCCGGCCTTCTACTTCTCACCAGGCCTCACGGCAGGGCTTGGTGTCCTCCGAGGCGTCGTCCCTGCCCCTAGGTGTGTGCGCGCGCGGACTGCCCGGCCTCTTAAAAGGCCAAGGGCAGCTCCCGGCTCCGTGGTGCACCCTGATTGATTCCTGGATATAAGGAAGTGGTCAGACACCACTTCCTTGCCTTGGAATCGGGTCATTCCACACCTGCCTGTTCAGTGGCTCGTCGGGACCCACTCCCGGTTGACCGCATCCTGGAACCTCCGTTCTGTCTGGCATCTGTTTCCGCGGTGGCCGGGGCCCGGGTCCAACGAGCACCTTGTTCGGGTCATACACTCCAGTGTCTCTAATTTGCCTGTTCCAGTGCCTCTTGTTCCAGCATCTCCTGTGTCTCCTATTCCAGCGTCTCCTGTGTTTCCTGTTCCAGTGACTCCTGTTCCTTTGTCTCTCCATCCTTGGTAGTACCCTTTGGACTGATCTCACGGCACTGACCTCTGCCTGTTCTCTGACTACTCCTGATTGCTGCCTGGAACTTGACCTCTTCCTGGCCTGACTACTCTCAGACTGACTACAGGTACTGACCCCTGCTTCAGGTGACCATTCTGGACTGATACTCTAGCTTTGATCCTCACTATCCACTCGCACACTCTCTTCTGGCCTCCTGCCACCTCTGGACACTCGTGCCTGAACACCGACCATGCACCCTTGTTCGTGGTGGGCACTCCCCTGCACTTCCTCTCTAGGAGACCCTGCGAGGCCCATCTAAGACCAGGTGGCCCGGGTAACCAAGTTCTCAACTTGAGGGAACCCCGGGTTGCTATTGGCGAAGCTCCAGCTAGCCTGTCTCCTCCTGTACTTCGCCTCCTGGTGGAAGGCGCTCTCCGGGTCTGATCGGAGGGCCGTACCAATCCTCCTCCAGGCCAAGGGCCCACCTCCAGTGCAACAGAAGAGTTCTCCCACGTGACTGGTTATCTTTTGAATGTTTCTGAGCTCTTTATTGATGTCTCCTGTTTTGAAGGTCTCTTTCTATGCCTTTCTCCTCTTCCTATTGATCCCTCTCTATAGGCTACCAGCTTCTGCTGAACCTGGCCTCAAGCTTTGCAGAATCATTGCTTTTCACCATTAATATTCTATAGCTTTTATATCAGCTTCAATAGTTTTCTTTAGACTATTGAGCTTCCAGACAGAGCTTATCACAGCTGTAACAGTCTCAGCTATCTATGCACCTACTCTTGATGCCTTCTTATGTTATGAGTACTGAACTGTCATGATTATAATAAATGCTGTTTGGTATTCAAGGACTGGGTTTTCTCTGGTATTTGAAGCTGGGAATAAGGTTTAACTGACTGTCTAAGCACTCAAGCTGAAAGGATCAACAGCTGCAATTTAGTATATCTACCCCCAGACCATTAAAACACAAATGATAAAAGTTTATTCTTATGTTCATTAAAGCTTGTGTAATCTTTTTTTATATTCTTTTTTGAATCTTGGAAATTATACTCAATTTTAGCCTTATCAGTTATTGTTTTACTTGCTTACTGTAGGGACAGCATCCTGATTTCATCAAGGTAGGAAAGCAGAAGCAATTTGCTCATGTTAAATTATGGTAACTAACGTGTTCTAACAAAAGATTTCACACATATCTCTATGTAACAAAACCATTTTTTCTTGCTCCAGTACGAATCATGGATACCATCATCTAATTATATGAAGGAGGAAAGTTGCCCTGTATCTGCATAGCCAGTATGTAAACTGAGCTCCACCCCTCATTGTCTCTGTACTCTCCAGCTCTGCCCCCCCCCCCCCCCCCTAATCTCTTTATGGGAATTGAGACCTGCTGCTCTCTTTCCCTGTACTCTTTAACTCCTCCCCACTCTCTAGTTCCATCCCTCTCTATGTAATGTCCAATCCACTTTCTACTACCACGTGGAAATTGAGCTCCACCTGTCTCTCTAGCTGTACTCTCCAGCTTTGCCCCTCTCTCTTTCTGAATAGTCAATCCACTTTCTATTAATATATAGTACATTCAAGCTCAGCATACCCTCTCTACTACCACACGTCTCAGTTACACACTTCCTACATGTTACAGTATTTCCCCCATCCTTGGACGGGCTTTTACTACTAGTGTAATATAATTGCATGCAGAATAAATGTAAACACTGAGGTTTTGATGCAAACTGTAGTGTGGGTGCTTCTACTTAGCATCAACATGGACATAAAGGATATACAGTATATATGCACACACCACAAGATCTCAGAGCCACTGCACAGTATTGCTCTTTCCAAAAGGACTGGTTGACCTCCCTACATTGTTTCTTTGGCTAATCCAGATGGCAATCCAAACTGGAAGTGAGACAGATATTTAACACAACTTTCTAATTTATATTCCTATATTACCAGCATCTGGAGTACTCAAAGATCCAGTGTATTAAAAAAATGAAATTAATAAAACAAAATCATTCAATGTAAACAGATCTGTTCAGTATCTTTTTCTCTAGAATCACATGCTTTTTTAAATAATTGAATGAGTCTATTAATTTAAGCACAGCATTTGATGAAGACTGATGCTGCAGGATTCATGATAATGGCATTAATTGAATCTTCACTAGCAAGATAATAAGAGCAGGAAACAGAAGAAGGCAAAGAGCTGTAATAAGGATCCTTGGATGCTGCTAGGGACATAATAGTAGCAGTGTACAGTGTGTGTTGGGCTAAGCTATGGAAGGAGGATAGGAGGGGGAGGGGGAGGCTGATTGGTTGTGCTGTGTGCATAGAGGACTGAATGGCACAAGCTGTCATGGCCAGGGAGGTTTGATTGCACAGAGGGCAGAAGAACTGGACCACCTTCTTTCAACCACCCCCTACCCCCGCTTCATCACCACCACACACACACACACTTTTTCCGCCCTCCCCTTTCTCACCCCTGCTGCTGCTCTTTTCCTCCTTTCCTACCCCCACCCACAACTGCTTTATGTCTTGCCATCTCTCTTCTGTCCCTTCCCCCAAATCCCAGCATTGGTCCATCTTTTCTGTCTTCTCATCCTCCTCTCTCCTTTCCCTTTGCTCCTTCTCCCCTTCAGCACCTCTCCATCTCTCTCTTTCCTTCTCCGCCACTTCTTCACTTGTAGACATCCCACGTTTAAACCGCTGACATCAGGGAGTGAAGGGATGGAGGTAGAGAGTGAAAAGGTCACAGCACAACACCATCCCTGAAAATAATATCACAAAAATAGCACTTGCCAAATAGATCAAGAAACAGAATTTTAAAATAATTAAAACATGTACATGCGGAGGACAGTTTTCAAAGGAATTTAGCCAGGCAGCTAAGAAATTACCTGTTTAGATTCTTCTAGGAAATTGTCTGCCACGGTGTAGAAAAATATACCCATCTACTGTAATTCTACCAGGCGAGCAGAATTTACTCATGGCATGAAAGGGCTATCCTGGGAGCAGGGACACAACACACACAGATTTGATTTTCTTATCCCCGGGCAGTCTTCTGCCCTCATTTTGTCGCCTGCAGAAATAGCAGATGCGAATTACACAGGGGCATTTTTATCTGTCTACCTTGTATGTGTGTGTGTGAGAGAGAGAGCCTTTGCATGCATATGTGTGTGTGAGAGTCTATGTGCATTTGTATGTATGTATGTATGTGTGTGGGCACCTGTTGGAGCCTATGTGACACATAAAGGCTCTCCAAGGCATGCACACACACATACACAATGGGGTAGATTTTTAAAAACTGCGCGATCGCATACTTTTGTTTGCGCAGCAGGCGCAAACAAAAGTACGCTGGATTTTATAAGATACGCGTGTAGCCGCACGTATCTTCTAAAATCCTGGATCGGCGCGCACAAGGCTGCCGATTTTGGGCAGCCGGCGTGCGCCGAGCCGCGCAGCCTGCCTCCGTTCCCTCCGAGGCCGCTCCGAAATCGGAGCGGCCTCGGAGGGAACTCTCTTTCACCCTCCTCTCACCTTCCCCTCCCTTCCTCTACCTAACCTACCCCCCCCCCCCCGGCCCTATCTAAACCCCCCCCCCTACCTTTATCCATGGATTTACGCCTCCCAGAGGGAGACGTAAATCCACGCGCGCCAGCGGCCTGCTGGCGCGCCGAGACCCGGGGGCAGTTCCGGAGGGCGCGGCCACGCCCCCGGAACACCCTGGCCTGAAAACACGGGCCCGCCCCCGAAACACCGCGCCCCGCCCCCAAAATGCCACGTCGTTCGGCCCCGCCCCAACACGCCCCCTTCCAAAAACCCCGGGACCAATGCACGTCCCGGGGTTCTGCACGCGCCGGCGGCCTATGGAAAATAGGCGTGCCGGCACGCAAGGCCCTGCTCGCGTAAATCTGGGCAGATTTACGCGAGCAGGGCTTTTAAAATCCGCCCGAATGTGTGTGTAAGGGAGAGAGAGAAGGATTGTGTATGAGAGCATGGGCGTGCATATGAGAGAGGAAGTGTTTGAAAGAATGAATGTGTTGGAGAGTGTGTGTGTGAGAGAGAGAGCAGATAATGTTTGCATAGCTCTCCTCCTCCAGTACATGATAATCTCAGGGTGACTGGAAATCAAATGATCCCAGGTATGGAGAACAGGAAATGTTTTAATCCTTATTAGTTTTAATGATTAGGTGTTATTTGATGTTTCTGCTGTTTTGAAGTATTTTATCGGTGTTTGTGAAAATTGATAACATTTTTTAATTATTTGATGTTTTATTCATCAGATATTTTGAAATATTTTATTGGTGTTTAGAAAAGAACAGATTTATGGGAATTTTTAAAATTATTGGATGCTCATTAGCTATTTTGACATATTTATTCTTTTTATTAGTATTATTTTAATTTTACGAATGTTTTATATCTTTTGATTTTATTGCTAGGGTCCAACATGGGAAGAGGAGGAGGAAAATATTGACTGCTCCAGCCTTGGGGGGGATGAGAGTCCTGGGGAGAATTATGGGATCTAACCTGAAGGGTGAGAGGAAAAAAAGGATGACTGGCTTGGAGTTTCTAAAGACCGCAGTTAGGAAATTTAAATATCAATGGAAAGTGGAAAGTGGAAGTCTGCAGGAGGATGTGGAAGCATGTTTAAAACATTTTTTAAATGCAAAGCTGGCTTGGGGAAAGAAGCTAAAATCACACAAAGTTTATATGTGTATGTCATTAATTCTGCCATGATTCTCAACCTATATTTCTAAATGTCTAATTATATTTTAAGCTTTTTAGACTGTTCAATAAGGGGTAGATTTTATAAATTTGCACACGCGTACTTTTGTTCGCGCACCAGGCACTAACAAGAGTACGGCTACGAGTGTATCCATTAAAATCTGGGGTCGGCGCGCGCAAGGCTGCCCAAAATCGGAGCGGCCTCGGAGGGAACTTTCCTTCGGCCTCCCCCCACCTTCCCTTCCCTTCCCCTACCTAAACCCCCCCTACCTTTGTTGTACAAGTTACGCCTGCTCGAAGCATTGGGCCGGCCGCTGGAGCGTCAGGATCCAGTCCAGGGTTGGTCCAGAGGCTGCGACCACACGCCCAGAACGCCCCTGATGATGCGCCGGCCGCGACACGCCCCTCGACATGCCCCCGGAATGCCCCCCAGGAAAGCCCCGGGACTTATGTGCATCCCGGGGCTTGCGTGCGCCGCCGAGCCTACTTAACATAGGCTCAGTGCGCGGAGGGGGAGTTTGGGCCAGGTTTTCGGGGGTTACGTGCATATCTTACGTGCATACCCCTTTGAAAATCTGGCCCTAAGTGCATTTCCTGGCATTTTCACTGTCACATGACCAGTGACCAGAAGGTGTGAATATTTTACATTGTAAAATTTGATTGGATGTGCCATGAGGATCAAGCAAACTTGAAAGTGTGCCCTGATATAAAAAAAAAGGTTGAGAAGCTCTGCTCTAGGTGACTGCTGCCTAGTTTGCCTAATAGAAGCACTGGTCCTGGAAAGCAGGAGTGAACTGGCTCTGTGAACAGCGCTGGACTACAGCCAAACCTCAAAGCATCTATTTCTGCTATAGGAAATAAAGGTTAAACATAAAAAAATATATATATAGATATAGATATATAGTGATACCTTTTCATTGAACTAACAATACATGTATTATTAGTCCTATAAAAATTATCCTGATTAGTTTTCAGGAGTTCATACTTAGAACCCAATATTCAGAAACATCGGGAACAGTGAGGTTAGTGGGATAATTTGTCTGGGATAATTAGCGGAGCACTGCTGGTTAGGAACTCTGCTCAATATTGCCGAATAAATTCCTAGTTAGCCAAATAAACTTATCCGATTAACTTTAGGACTGTTCTCTGACATGATCAGATTTAGCTGGATAAGTTATCTGGCTCACTCTGAATATTGGAGTGAGCTGGTTAACTTAATTCTGTCCCAGAACAGCATTGGATTGCCTCCAAGTTATCTGGATGTTTTATCTGGCTAACTACTTAACCAAATAACTTGGAGGTGGTAAGAACATAGGAATTTGGAAAGCCTGTTGTTTGTCCAGCTAAATCCCAAACATATCCAGATAAACATTTGAATATTGATCCCTTATTTATTTGTTTATTTATTTATTTATTTATCAAAATCTATTTCTAACCTGCCCTTACACAAGATGCCCAGAGCAGGTTACAAATGAAAGCATAAAACATTAAAGGTGAATTTTACTAAGTTAAGCATGTACAAAATAGCACTTAACGTGTGTAAAATAGTATATATGTGAGTTTATGCTATTTTACAAACTTCAATATACACGTATAAATCAAGGTCTGCAAGTAAATTTATGCATGTAAAATAGGGGCAGGCCAGTGGTGTTCCAGAGAAAAACCAACATTTATGTGAGTTACTATTTTATAAGCAATTTACGCATGTAAATGTGGCACCTTATTCACGTATATTTACTCCTGCTCAATATCTGGAGTAAGTGATTGCAAACATCTTGGGTGGGGGTCTGGGTGAAATGGGGGGAACTTCAGTGAAAAGCCAGGATGATCTTCATGAGCCGCAGATGGACTGGGTGAACTGGCAGACTAATAAGTAAAACTGTTTATGTCATTGCTGCATGCATGTCAGAAAATCTCTCAACTTAACGCATATAAAAGTCAATGCGTCTAATGCGTGTAAAATCTACTCACATATACTTATAAAATTTGACATTAAAATATGTGGCTATATCATTTGCACACACTTATCTGGCTATATTGTGATTTATTCGGCTAAGTAGCATCTTTGCTGCTACTTAAATGGACAAATTCAAACTTATCCGATAACTAGCAGCACTTATCCAGGTAAGTGTTGATTTATCCAACTAAGAAACAGCAAGCGTTACTTAGCCAGAGAAGTCTGAAAAGCACAACTTGTCTAAGTATTGTTTTACAGACTTATCCAGCTATGTAAGACAGTCCGATACATCTATAAAAATACTGGGGTAGATTTGCGCACACGCGTACTTTTGTTCGCGCACCAGGCGCGAACAAGAGTACGCGGGATTTCAATAGATACGCGCGTAGCCACACGTATCCATTAAAATCCAGGGTCGGCGCACGCAAGGCTGCCCAAAATCGGCAGCCTACGCACCGAGCCGCGCAGCCTGCCTCCATTCCCTCCGAGGCCACTCCGAAATCGGAGCGGCCTCGGAGAGAACTTTCCTTCGGCCTCCCCCCACCTTCCCCTCCCTTCCCCTACCTAACCCACCCCCCCTCCCGGCCCTATCTAAACCCCCCCTACCTTTGTTGTACAAGCTACGCCTGCTCGAAGCATTGGGCCGGCTGCTGGCGCGTCAGGATCCAGTCCGGGGGCTGGATCCTGACGCGCCTACCTTTGTTGTACAAGTTACGCCTGCTTGAAGCAGGCGTAACTTGCAACCGTTGGGCCGGCCGCCGGCACGTCAGGGTCCGGTCCGGGGGCTGGTCCAGAGGCCACAGCCACGCCCTGGAACGCCCCTGATGACACGGCAGCCGCGACGCACCCCCCGATGATGCGCCGGCCGCGACATGCCCCCCGACATGCCTCCGATGGCGCGCCGGCCACGATATGCCCCCGGCACGCCTCCCAGAACGCCCCCCCCAGGAAAGCCCCGGGACTTACGCGCGTCCCGGGGCTTGCGCGCGCCGCCAAACTCTTGTTCGTGCGCACACAGGGGGAGTTTGGGCCAGGTTTTCGGGGGGTACGCGCGTATCTTACCCGTGTACCCCTTTGAAAATCTGGCCCACTATATAGATGGATAAGTCTTAAAATGCTACTTATCCAGCTAAGTCACATAGCTGGCTATGACAAAGTGCTAAATCAGATAGCCAGCTATCTGATTTAGCTGGATATGATTCGTTTGCATGCAGATTATAAAATACTGTAGCTATTTTGCACGCATCCATTTACGTGCATATATGGATACATGCACAGCTGTTTGAAAGTTATCCTCCCTAGGTACATAAAATCAACACTGAACATGCCACCCTAGACAAATGATGACTAGCAGTACAGCAACAAGCATTAACAGCAGTAGGAAGACAGCAGAGTTCTAGGCCCCGCACCTCATCTATTCTCCCCAATGACAAAAATGCAGATTTTCAAAGCCTTTCTAAACATCATCAAATGCCCACCATTTGGGGAAGTTTATTTCACAAGACAAGAATTGCATATTTAAAAAAATGACTACACACTATAGCCAAATATTCTCTATGGGAATATACTGACCGGACGAGATGGTACTTGACCAGCCATTCCCTCAGATAATAAGTAGGACACATGTGATGTAAAATCTTAAAGGCCAAAACAAAAATGAACAAAAGCTGACATTGCCAGAAAATACAAATGAATCATAAAATGCATTCCAATGATTGTGTAAGAGGAAAGATGAAGGGGAGGGGTGGGGATGGGGGAGTTAATGTATTAGAGTGATCAGAAGGTGACAGGCAGTGGAATTATATATTAGCTGGAAGAAAATTCTGAGACTTGCAAAAGACCCTAAAACTATATGAAAGGCCTGAATCCTTGAATACATGAAAAAGTTTGTTATTGAACTCTGACTAACAAGTATTCCTATCAGAATGGTACAGCTGTAAGAAATCTTATTATCATCTTGTAAGTATTTCTAACCATATGTCAAAAATAATGAGGCCTTATGGTAACTTTAAGCATAGCTGTATGTCAAACACAGCTAAAGTTATCTAGTTTAGCTAAACACAGCTGCAAGTTATCTAGTTTAGCAAAATGTTTTGACCTTCAACTCATTTAGGAATAAACATGTTTATAATAAAATATAATATCCACAAGTAAATTTTAGGCAGTAATATACATACCCATACAACATGTAATAATAATCAATAATCAGGAAATAATCATAACAGGTAGTGAATGTGATGCCAAAATGGAATTAAAGAGGGATCTTGAGAAGAGAAAGCAAGGAAGAGGACATCAACAAATCTGCCAACATCCAGGAATTAGGACTGGGAGAAAAGCCTCCCGTGTCACTAAAGACAAATTGAATAGAATTGTGATGGGGCGTTGTTTCAGTATTGTGGGATGCACTCCATGTTCCCATTGCCTTATCTACTCTCAATTTTCTAAGTACCTTAAGTATATTCTCCTTTGTAACTTGGTTTGTGATCAACTTGTTACTATGTAAAACCTCTACATCCTGTCTTAGGCAAGTAGCACTCGCCGCCTACTGTAAATCCTGAATACAAGAACTTGTTAAAGATTTCTGCCTTCTGGTTCTGCTCTTCATTAACCCCATTTTTCTCATTTTATTCTAACTGTTCTTTCCATTATATACCTGGAGAAAGTTCTCTCTACTCCTTTTATTGATTTGGCATTTTCTCTACTTGGCCTTTGCTGATCATAGTAACGAGGGAGTGCAGCAATGCCCAAGCACACCAAAGGAAGGAAGATTAGGCAGAGCATGTAGCAAACATAATTGATATGATCTGCAGATTTCATCCAAACGCTGAAGACAGTCTACTTTGAATCATGCAAGGTATTCAATCTTTCATTAAATAAATGGTAAATCACAGGTCAAAGGAAAGTATCATCAAATCCATAAAGTAGTAAATACAGTTACAACTCAGTCCCTCTACATGGGACAGTATTTCGCCAAGGCTGAATTGGGAGAGACCTGTGAAAAACACGCAAAACATGCTACAAATGAAGAACATAAAAATGTCTTGTAAACAGATTGTTAGTGTTGGTGGTAGTTGTAGGTGGATCCTTGGGCCGGTGGCAGATGACCACGCCCCCGGGGGAAGATCCCGAGAGGGACCACCGGTCAGGCTCAGAGTATGGAGACAGACACTCACTAGTTCTTTTATTAAACAGTATATGGAACCACCAGAGGTGGAAGTAGTGAGCTGGAAGTGCCCGGCTGGGCTGTAGTCCCTCAGATACTGGAACAGCGATCCTGGATAACAGCTGTAGAGAAACTGAATATAGTGAGTAGGCAGGGTGTGCAGAGTTCAGGAACAGAACCTTGATGGTAACATTCACATAATAGTCTCTTGAAGCAGCCCAGGAGCTGGAATGAAATAGGCCCTCGAGGAGCGAGTACCTGGTTCCAGGGAACACTCTGAGAGAGAGATGGTAACTCACTGGTGTTGTAGGCAGCGGTGACTTCCTGGCAGAAGTTACTCGCACTCCACCAATACAAAAGCGCTACATTAAAAACAAAAAGGGATTTCTTTGCACAGAAGATCCATCACATAATCTTTGATTCCAAAGCCCTCTTTGCCTATGTATCTAACTTAACACAAACCTCGACTCCTGACATCCCTGCCAACTTAGCTCAAGAAAAAGCAGAAGAGCTGGCCCTTTTCTTTAGTAACAAAATCTCTAACCTAATAACACAGCTGAGAACCAACACTTCAACGCCATCCAACATATACTTCCACCACAACAAAGACATTACTCTACAATCCTTTGAACCCATCACTACTACTGAGTTACTTTCTACATTAAAGAAAATGAAACCTTCATCTCACCCATTAGACCACATCCCTTCCAAACTTCTCCTGCTAATACCAGACACAATCTCCAATGCTCTGACAGACATTATTAACTGCTCCCTAGCACAAGGAATCTACCCTGACGACCTGAAGATTGCATCCATCAAACCGCTCTTGAAAAAACCCAACTTAAATCCTAATGATCCCACCAATTTCCGTCCTATATCCAATCTCCCATTCATAGCTAAGGTAACGGAAAAATTAGTCAACTCCAGACTCTCAGACTACCTCGAGGAACATAACATTCTGTTCCCATCCCAATATGGCTTCAGAAAAGCTTTAAATACTGAATCACTACTAATTTCCCTGACCGACTACCTCATCATGGGCCTGGATAAAGGTCACACTTATTTACTGATCCTCCTGGACCTCTCAGCTGCCTTTGATACGGTTAACCATTCCTCCCTACTAACTCAATTAGCAAACATCGGAATAACAGGAACAGCACTATCATGGTTCAAATCGTTCTTAGGGAACAGAAAATACAAAGTCAAAATTCACAACAAAGAATCTCAACACTACCCTTCATCTACGGGAGTTCCACAGGGCTCCTCCCTTTCACCAACACTCTTTAATATCTACTTGCTCCCTCTTTGCCAACTGCTAACTAACTTAAACCTTAAACACTTTCTTTATGCAGATGACGTCCAGATAGTCATCCCCGTCAAAGAATCCTTCAGCAAAACCCTAGATTTCTGGGAAACTTGTCTGAAAAAAATTGATGGACTCCTCTCCAACCTTAATCTAATACTAAACTCTTCAAAAAGCGAACTCCTCCTAATTTCTTCTGAAAACAGTAACACCGACTCAAATCCTCCACCCAATTTACAAACTCCTCAAGTAAGAAACCTGGGAGCTATCATTGATAACAGGTTAAACCTAAAAGCATTCATAAATCAAACCACTAAGGACTGCTTCTATAAACTCCAAGTCTTAAAAAGAATAAGACCTCTCTTCCATTTTCATGACTACAGAACTATTCTGCAATCAATAGTATTTTCTAAACTAGATTACTGCAACTCTTTGCTATTAGGTCTCCCTTCATCTCACACGAAACCCCTTCAGATGGTTCAAAACACGGCTGCGAGAATATTAACTAACACACGGAGAAGAGACCACATATCACCAATCCTCAAAGACCTGCACTGGCTGCCAATTCACTACAGAATCATTTATAAGTCCATAACCACTATTTTCAAAGCTATACATCAACACTCTCAACTCAACCTTCAAATTCCTCTCAAAAAATTTACATCCAACAGACCAATCAGAGAGTCCTATAGAGAAACACTACAAGTACCACACTCCAAATCCATGAGGCACATAACCACCAGAGACAGGGCTTTCTCCACTGCAGGACCAACACTGTGGAACTCAATCCCACCAGATTTGCGACTGGAACCCTGCCTGCCCACATTCAGGAAAAGACTCAAAACGTGGCTATTCATGAAAGCCTTTCCTGAACTAAACTGAATCTATCCATTATTAACTAGGCGCCCAGACATTGCCTCATTCATGGTAATTAATATCCCTACCGCATAATTAATATCCCTACCTCACAAGGACAATTCATTAATGCTTTAAGCACATTGACTGACATTTACGTTCTCTCTATTTAATCCCCAGCTTCTTTTCTATGCTCCAAGTTGTATCACTCCCTTGTTTTATTGTAACTGCATACCTTAACCTTCTCTTGTTTAATGTTTTTATTATTATTATTACTACAACGATTACTATTATTATTAAGATAAATGTTTCTTACCTTTTTTGTTACCTATCTACTTGTTAATTGTAAACCGACATGATGCGATATCTATTGCGAATGCCGGTATAGAAAAACTTAAAATAAATAAATAAAATAAATATTCGGTAGCAGGTCTGGGAACGTGAGCCCTCGAGGAGCGAGTACCGGTTTCAGACTGCGATCTGAAAAGCAAAGAGAAAGCGAGGCCCCCGAGGAGCGGGTACCCCTAGTAAAGTCCGAGGAGGCAGAGTAGCAAGGTATGCGGAGAGCGAATCCCATCCGCAGCGATACTTGGAGGAAACTAGGTAAAACTTTGCTAACTCGATTAGTTAGCGATTTCAGAGACCTTAAATATCCTGTGGAGATGACGTCACCTCAGGGGGCTGCTCCTGAGGTTCGCGCCACTGCTGGTACTTGAGTTGGGGCTGCGCCGCGCGCGCGCCCTTAGGCTGCTGGGAAACATGGCGGAGTGCAGCGTCTAGCTGGTCCGGGGACGCCTGACGAGAACGGCACGATGACGCTGCGGCAGCCAAACTTCCAACAGGCGAAGAGGGAGTCGCCAAAGTAGGTAAGGTGGGCGTAGTGGAGACGTCGGGCAGTGACGGTCGCAACACAGATCAAAAAGAAGCAAAGGCAGAGAAGCTGAGAAAATAAGTAACAGAAGTACATACCATTTTAAGGATGCTATTTTCATGCAATCATTTATAAAAGGTTTGAGCAAACATTCATGGTATCTTAGAAGCAAAGAAATGCCGGCAAATGCAGTGAATTTTAAAGGGAAAGTTTTTGCAGGCCAAAACTTCAAAAAACAATCAGTGAGAGTGATGGAGGGGTTGGGATAATTGTCCCCTTTGCAACTTCATATCTGGACCCAAAGTTTTACAATCTCCTTCCTTATTGCATTTCCTGCCTTTCTTTCTTTTTCTCTGATAATTTCTATTTTACTTATCTTCCTCCTGTTGAGTATTTTTGTATTTTCTGAATGCTAGTTTCTTTGTGCTTACCATTTTTTCTATCATTTTTCTTCTTTCATTTTCTAATCTGTTTTGAATAGATATTTATTGCCCTCTTGTCTTGCTGGTCATAGTTCTCTGTAACTTTCAGAGCCTGGATACTTGTCACTTCTTCCTCAACACAATCGCTTACTCCCTTGAAGTCAGCATTCTTGAACGTCAGGACTCTTTTTCTAGTATTATTCAGATCTGTGGGTCTAGTTAGACCCTAAACCTTCCCCTACCAACGGGCTGATTCAGTAAAGTCCGCGGGAGAGCCACTCTCCTGTGCGTGTGATTCTGTATTTAAATGAGGCCCGCCAGTAAAAACGGGCAAAAGGAGGCGCTAGGGACACGGAGCAGCAGCTGTCAGCGGGTTTGACAGCCGACGCTCAATTTTACCGGTGTCGGTTCTTGAGCCCGCTGACAGCCATGGGGTTGGAAACCAGACACCGGCAAAATTGAGTGTCCGGTTTTCGACCCGACAGCCGTCGGCCGACTTCAAATTTTATTTTATTTTACTTTTGGAAAGTTTCGGGACCTCCAATTTAATATCGCCATGATATTAAGTCGGGGGGTGCACAGAAAAGCAGTTTTTACTGTTTTTCTGTGCACTTTCCCAGTGCCCGAAGAAATTAGCGCCTACCTTTGGGTAGACGCTAATTTCTGAAAGTAAAATGTGCGGCTTGGCTGTACATTTTATTTTCTGTATTGCGCGGGAATACCTAATAGAGCCATCAACATGCATTTGCATGTTGCGGGCGCTATTAGGTTCGGCGGATTGGACGCGCGTTTTTGACTCCTTTCTGAATAAGGGGTAAGGGAAAACGCGCGTCCAGTGGCGGGTTAACAGTGCGCTCCATCGGAGCGCACTGTACTATACCTGCCTGCAAATTAGTAACACTGTCTACATTTGATAGTACCAAATCCAGCATAGATTCCCCTTGAGTGGGTTCCTCCATTAATTGCCCGAGAAATACCCCTTGTAGGGCAACTATGACTTTACTCCTAGCTGAGGTTGCAATAGGTCAAACCTGGTAGACTGAGATTGCCTACAAGCTGGACTTCCCTTTTGCGCACCATCCTGATATGTACAAATCCATCTCTTTTTCTTGTGCTTGCGGCTTGTGTGTTTTATTGCACACTTTTTATTTACCCGTTTTACAACTGCATTCTTTGCAGAACTGAATTTTGTACTTTGCACAGATTTGCTTGAAGGAGTTTTTACATTAACAGTGAATGGAAATAGACTGTGATCAAGATTTTTTTTATGTTTTTTGCCAAGAGCACTAACACATAATATAGAAATGGTCTTGGCATACAGTCAAATGCAAAACAAAACATAATAGAACCAAATAAAATTAGAACTTTGGGAAGATTAAGCACTCCTATGGGACAGATTACTTTCTCAAACTTGCAAGCTCTTAACATATGACTGTTTTGCCTCAAAGTTCTCATTACTAGTGCATCATGCATATTTGCTTTGTTTACGGGAAACAAAAATTGCTTCGATTTTTCATTTTTTGAGTACTTCAAGCAGCAATTAAACTTTGCTATTTGTGTATAGACAAAACTGTTCTTATGTTTACTGTGTTAAAACTTTCAAGGAAATATTACTGAACAAGAAGCATGTACAGTATGTAATTTTCCTTCCCTGTTCATTTCCCATTACCACTAGGTTAAACGTGCTCCCAACAGAGAAAGTTTAGTCATTTGAAATGGTTACAGTAGATGGCTTTCTAATACTTTCAAAAGTGATGCTCTCGGTGCCTGTAGAAGTGGATGATATAGTTAAGAAAATTACTTTTGTCCAAAACTGTCATCCTTCAATGAGGATGAATTGAGAAGAATTGACCAGTTAATACTCCCACAACTAGCTGCAAAGTTTAGCAAAGACAAAACAAATTTCAGGGAAATGAAATGGCTGTTTGCATACCTCAAATGCCATATGAGGATTGGCTTAAAAGAATCAACATGCACAGTAGTGCAAGGGAATACACTTCAGGTTTCGTGTTCGGGTTTGCCTGCCTGGTTTGAAGGTGGCAGGCCTCACACATCACCTAGATTAGATTTTAGACAGTACTGGGGAGGAGCCAGCTGTCGTGGTAAAAGTGGGCACCAACAACATAGGAAGCTGCAGGAAGGAGATTCTGGAAGCTAAATTTAAACTTTTAGGTAGAAAGATTAAATCCAGCATCCAGGGAGCATTCTAAGAAATGCTGCTCATCTCACACGCAGGTCTGCAACCTCAGGCAGAGGTCTAGAGTCACAATGCATAGATGAAGCAATGGTGTGGAGAAGAGGGCTATAGATTTGATAAGAACTGGGCAGCAATTTAGGGAAGGGGGAACCTGTTCTGAAAGTATTGGCTCACCTTAACCAGGGTGGAACCCAGCTACTGGTATTAGCATTTGAAAAGGAGATAGAGCAGCTTTTAAACTAGATCATGGGTGTAATCCAGCACTCACTCAGGAGTGCATGGTTCTGAGTGAGGTATATTCAAAAGATACTGGCATAATGGAGAAGTTAAAATATCCCAATAGAGAGGTTGTGATAAAGGCAGAAGTAGCCCAGGAACATTTAAATCAAGTGTAAACAGAGATAAATTATTCAAAACTACCTTTTTTAACTAAAAGGCAGGTTGTGAATACAATTAAGAAACATACTTTGAATTGTCTGTATGTGAATGCCAGATGTTTACATAATAAGATCAGAGAGTTGGAATGTATAGCACTGAATAAGGATGTAGATATAATAGGCATCTCAGAGACCTCGTAGAAGGAGGATAACCAATGGGACACTGTGTTACCAAGGTAGAAAAGAAATAGAAGTGATAGACCAGGTCAAATTGATGGAGGGTTGGTGCTATATGTTAAGGTTGCCACAGTCAAACAGGATAAAAGTCTAGCAGGAGACAAAATGCATTGTGGTTGGGTAAATGTCTCATCGGGCATGCTAGGGGATAAAGTTTCTAGATTACACAGATTGCTTCATGGAGCAGCTGGTCCTGGAACTGTTAAGAGGGACAATTACTCTAGATTTAATTCTCACTGCTATGTAGGATCTGGTGCAGAATCAGGTACCAGTGGTGTGGCTGCTTGGCAACAATGATCATAACCTAATCATTTAGCATTGAAGGGAAGACATTAAGGAAATCTGCTGCAGTACCATTTAATTTAAAAAAGGGAGACTGTGATAAAATGAGGAAACAAAAAAAAAGCTAAAAGGAACAGCTTCAAAGATTAAAAATTTGCAAGCAAAATGAATGTTGTTTTAAAACCCCCTCTTGGAAGTCCAGACCAAATGTACTCTATAGGGATGTGAATCGTTTTTTGACAATTTAAAATATCGTCCGATATATTTTAAATCGTCAAAAATCGTTAGAGGCGATATACAATAGGAATTCCCCCGATTTATCGTCAAAAATCGTAAATCGGGGGAAGGGGGAGGGGAAGGGGGAGGGCGGGAAAACCGGCACACTAAAACAACCCTAAAACCCACCCCGACCCTTTAAAATAAATCCCCCACCCTCCCGAACCCCCCCCCCAAATGTCTTAAATTACCTGGGGTCCAGTGGGGGGGTCCCGGTGTGATCTTCCACTCTCGGGCCACGGGTGCGTTAATAGAAATGGCGCCGGCGCTACCTTTGCCCTGTCATCAGGGCAAAGGTAGCACCGGCGCCATTTTGGTTCCTGTCCCCCGACGTCACGAGCGCAGGAGATCACTCCCGGACCCCCGCTGGACCCCCAGGGACTTTTGGCCAGCTTGGGGGGCCTCCTGACCCCCACAAGACTTGCCAAAAGTCCAGCGGGGGTCCGGGAGCGACCTCCTGGACTCGAATCGTATTGCCGTATTGCAAAATGGCCATACGGGCAAAGGTAGCGCCGGCGCCATTTCTATTAACGCATCCGATTCCCTCCCCCCCCCAGCCAAAATCGATCGTTAAGATGATCGATCACACGATTCACATCTCTAGTACTCTATGCATTAAAAAAGGCAGAAAAAAGACAAAACAACTGCCAGCAGATTCAATGGCAAGGTGAAAGATGCAATTAAAACCAAAAAGACATCTTGCAAAAAATGGAAGGTGGATCCAAATGAAGAAAATTAGAAAGAGTACAAGTACTGGCAATTTAGAAGTAAAGCATTAATAAGGCAGGCCAAAAGAAAATTTGAAAAGAAACTTGCCACAGAGGCAAAAACTCAAAATGAAAACTTTTTCATTTGAAGCAAGAAGCCTGTGATGGTAAAGCGGGTTCTTAGGGAAGGCAAGGCCAGAGCAGAAAAACTCAATGAATTCTTTGCTTCTGTCTTTACTCAGGAAGAGAGATACCAATGCCGGAAATGTTCTTCAGCAGTGTTGATTCAGAGGACCTGAATCAAATCTTCGTGAACTGGGAAGATATAATAGATCAGAAATCATCGATAAACTGAAGGGTAACAAATCACTGGGACCAGATTGTATACATCTAAGAAAGAACTCAAACATGAAATTGCAGTCTTGTTATTAGTAATCTCTAACTTCTCATGCAAGTACCTGAGGAGTGGAGGTTGGCCAACATAACAACCATTTTTTAAAAAGGTTCCAGAGACCAGATGAAATGGTAGAAGCTATTTTGAAGAACAAAATTACTGACCATCTGGATAGACACAGATTAATGGGACAGAGCCAACATGGATTTAGCAAAAGGAAGTCTTGCCTTACAAATCTGTTAGATTTTTTGAAAGGGGTTAAGAAACATGTGGACAAGGATGAGTCGAATGAGACAAGGATTTTCAAAAGACATTTTACAAAGTCCCTCAAGAGAGACGTATCAGGAAATTAAAAAGTCATGGGACAGGAAGCAATCTGGATTCTCTTCAAATCGAACAAATCTTTTATTGTTGATTGGAAAATGGCTAAAGGATAGGAAACAGAGAGTAGGACTGAATAATTTCTCTCAGTGGAGAAAGGTAAATAGTGGAGTAACTCAGTGATCTGTATTAGGACTGGTGCTTTTTAATATAGTTATAAATGTTCTGGAAAAGTAAGTGATGAGTGAGGTGATCAAATATGCAGATGACACAAAATTCTCAAAGTTATTAGATCATGAGTCAATTCTCAAGGTCAAAGAGGACCTTGTGAGACTGGGGATTGGGTGTCTAAATGGCAGCAAAAATTTAACATGGACAAGTGTTCAAGAAAACAGTTCTGTTGTCTGGTCAGTTTGGTTTGACTAGCAGCGTGGTCTGGAGTGTTTGGATCTGCCTGGAAAATTCCTGAGGAGCATTTCAAGTGTGGAATTTAGGTTGTTTTGGAGACCTAGTTTCCCTCCTCTCCAGGTGAGTGAACCTGAACTCTCACATTCTTTTCCCTTTACAGTCACTGGGATCAAAGTAGTTTTATTTCTTCTAGAGTATACCTTCTCCCTTGATACTTGGTAATCACAATACTCTAAAAAGAGGACACAAAGCTATTAAGTAGCACACTTAAAACAAATTGGAAAAATATATTTTCACTCAGTACACAATGAAACTGTTAATCTGTTGCCAGAGGAGGTGGAAAAAGTAGTTAGAGAAGCTGTTTTAAAAAAGGTTTAGTCAAGTTCCTGAAGGAAAAGTCAGTAATCTATTACTAGCCATGTAGACTTGAGAAAGCCATTGCTTATTTCTGGTTATAAGCAAGAAGGATTGGATTTATTTGTACTCTCTATTTTAGGCTGTTGTCTAAAATGGGTAGGGTCACACTCAATCTCGATTCTACCAGGGATGACAGTTGCACCCAGGAACTAGGCACCACATGTTTCAGGGTACTGACCAATTGCTAGTCTACAAATGTCATTGATGATATAATTTGTCCTGCATCTGACTCCACAAAGAGATTTGCACTGCAACAGAAACATTGCAAATTCATCAGTTGCAGCCATTGGAAAAGCAAGGCATTAAACACACTCCACTGATCCTGTCATGGCACACCCCACCAGGGACAAATGGATTTGATCCCAATTTTGAAAGTATTGCAGATGGTCCAGGGGCCTATATAGGTGTCCCAACCCAGATGATTGGAAAGGGTTGACACTCACACTAGCGGGCTGACCAGATTGACTATAAACGCCCTGATAACAGAAAGCTGACCCTCCTCAGGTCACGACTGTGGGCTGCCATCTTCTATTCCAAACGAGAAAGGCTTTGGCATTTTGGCAATGAAATCACTAGATCTTTCTCACACACAAGTTGGTACTGTCACTGAGCTGTCTTCACTGAATCTTGAACCTGAGGCCTAGAATTGATGATACTGCACCACAACATGACAGGCACATCTTCCTCAGCCTCCTCTTGCTAAGCCATGTGTGCCCAATGTGTTGATAGCGTTATAGTTTTCCACCAGCTGTACACCGCCAACACTGCTGATGATGTCACATGCCTGTGCAGAACCTCCTTCTTCTCTCAGTTTTGGCACACTTTCTCTCTCTTCACCTTCCCAAGACAGGAAATTAAGCCATTTTGAAATGCTTCATGGCTTCCCTCCAAAGTTCTACAAACTGCATCACAATAGCAAGATATCCGTTTTCTCCTACAAAACATGCAATTCTACTCTACTCATGCCCATGAAATCCACATTGGGCAGTATTTTATGTAGCTCCTATTTCAGGGTGTTGTCTGAAATGGATAGCGGTCACACTTTGGGCTAAATCCTCACACTATCTCTAAAGTCTCAAACCACTCAGGTCTCAAACCACATCTCTTCCCTTCAAATTATTATATTTACTATGACATTTTCATAATAATATCTATTCATACAAATCAATTACTATTCAATAATGCTAAGTTCTCCTTTGGCGATTATATACTTGCAATATTCATTCTATTGTAATTATCTGTCAAATAATTCGGACCTCCAAGAAATCTACATCTTCTTTTATTCTATATTCCCAATTTGTAATATTTATACAGTTAATATTGGACTGTTACTATTGATCCTCCAGCCCCATGCGCCCCTGCTGAATGTAGTTTAAGTTTATTTTAATAATTTATAGTTTTAATGTTATCAGCTATGTTTCATTATATAATATTTTGGATTGTAAAGCTTGTTGCTAATTTAATGTTCATTGTAAACCGAGGTGATGTTTGCTAACGAGCTGCGGAATATAAATATCCTTAAATAAATAAAATAAATAAGGTATGGTGTTGCTCCCATCAGTCACAGATGGCTGCGCCCTCTATTGCTCACCTTTTTTTCTGCCTGACTCAGTTCCTTTTGGGAAGATGGCTGCCTCTGCTTCTCCACGCCGATCCCTCCAGCATCTCTGGTCTGGCATGGGAGATTGCGTTCGCCATCTTTCTCCCGGAATCATCTAGGGCACGCGCTGGCACGCAGCCCCATCCATTACGTGCGTCATGGCGGGAACCTCGGGGGCGTCCCCACCGCATGACATCCCAAGTTCTGGTATTTAAACTCCATTCACCATTCCTAATACGAATTAGCAAGGAATCCTCCATGCTGATCTCTCTATGTTACCAGATGCTCCCGCTCTGTGTACTCTTGATCCAGAATGACTTAGTTACCCGCTCCACAGGGGCCTTGCCTCCCTCCTATCTACCCTCCGGGATTACCTGCTACCAACAAGGACGCCTAAGGTACCCGCTCCTCGGGGGCCTTATTTCATCCTGGACCTCTGCTCCTCGGGGGTTCCCTCCTACTACAACTGCCAGCACTAGAGTGAGTACCGCTCCAGTTCTGTCTCTGCATTGTCTCATCTCTCTCTTCATAGATCCTTGGCCTACCCCGCATCGCAGACCACTACCGGATCTACTCTCACTGGCCTTTCCATCTAGGCCTGGGTTCTCGGCCTACCCCACTTTGCGGACCACTACTGGACCCATCTCCCTCTCAGGACCTGGTGAGACTGTGGAGCTGCCTTTTCCACTCTGCCACCTGCAGACAGAACATGTCATCTGACATTTCCTCTGCTGGTTGGGATCATTACCCCGTCCTCAGGTTACCCTCTATGTTGCAGTATAATAAAACCTAACTTCTCTGTGTCCGTCTCTGCTCCAGAGCTAGCCTATCGCTGCAAATCCCCGCAGGACTCCGCTCTGTGGGAGGTGCCATCTCTTGCAGCAACCAAGGGCCCACTCCTCAATGTCCAAAGTACAACATATGGATTCTTTGAATGGGGGGAGGCTAGCCTCCAGGGCCCAAGGTATAAAAGTGGAAACTTCTTCACTGCGTGTACTTGTTGATACTTAAGAGTAAGTGCAATGAATTGACAGGCAGGATATTCAAGGTTAGTTGTTCAAAATTAAAACTTTACTGTAAATATTCAATTTAATCAATTTTCAATTTTCATCACCCTTCTCTTCTTTCCATGTATGTGTGCCTCAGCACTAGGTCCTGAAATGTTCTTACCCTCCAGGATTTGGAATAATAAGTGTCCTGGGGGGGGGTGTTCCTAGGTGTAGGGGGATCCCTTCCTCAACAATAACTGAAGTCCAGTGAAATTTTAGATGTCCTGTGTCCCAAGATGAAGACTCTGGTTGGGTCTTCAGATGTTACACAGTTCTTGCTCCTGATCTCCTCCCAAAACAATATGGCTGGATCTGAGTGAAAGATCTTGTGGCTAGGATAAGGTCAGCTGTTCTCCTTCTCCTTAACTTTTAACTTTTTTATTTCTAATCTTCTTTTCAGCCACTTCAAGCAGATTATATTCAAATACTGTAGGTATTTCCCTGTCCCCAGAGGGCTCATAATCTAAGTTTGTACCTAAGGCAATAGAGGATGAAGTGACTTGCCCAAGGTCACCAGGAGTGACAATGGGATTTGAAAACTAGCTTCCCTGGATTCAAATCTTTCCCAATCACTGGGGAAGAAGAGTGGCAGCAGAAGCTTCTTCCCAACTCAAAAGGCAAAAATCATCTAAAAAATCCAGCAACCAAAACTCTTGTAGTGAGTCATCAATGTCCCTCCATGTGTTGTGAGATAGGCACAGCAGGTCTTCTCTACTCCTGACCTCCCTATGTTATAGCCTTTTCCTCTCTGGGCCAGGACCAGGGACCTAAAAAAGGCAAAAAAAAAAAAAAAAATCCAAAAAATAAACTTCCAAGAAAATAATTCACTTATTAAAAGAAGCCTGAGGCAACCTTTACAGACAGGTTATGTACTAGACATGAATATGCCTCTCTCCTCCTTCCAGGTCTATGACCATGGAGCCTAAAACTGGATATAGAGGACACCAAAGAAAACAGCTTCAATACTTTCAAAAACCAAACCAAAATGCAACACCACTCTTTATACTTACCTACCTTTATGCAATCAGGAGCTCACCATTCCAGCAATCCTCAGAGGAGGTGCTGTTGAGAATGGTATGCCCCTCTCCTATATTCCTAACCCAAGGCTTGGGCTAGGACCATCTAATGGAGACCTGGGGGGGGGGGGTCTCTATATATTCTTTGGGATCCTGCCAAAGAATATATTTGTGACCTGGATTAGCCACTGTCAGAGAAAGAATGCTGAGCTTAATGGACTGTTGGTCTGACCCCGAATGACATTTCTTATATTCATGGTGACCAGCAGAGCTTCGACAAGTTCTAATAGCTACCCTTTGATATAACGTGTATCTCAATCTGCCTTATTTTTGGTTCAACTATTGCTCCTATAGTTGTCACATGCAACTTGCAACATATGCGCTCTTACTTTAGACAAAACTTTTCATTCAGTTTTCCTTAGCTGGGCACTTCACTCTATTTAATGTAATTGTCTATTCTGGATGTACAGCAAGAGAAGAAAACTAGAATATTTCCCTAAACAGTTTGCATTCAACTGCTTGAATGTCAGAGCCTAATATCACTGGCCATGCTGTATTTTATATTTAACAAAATACAATAATATATTGTCTGCACAGTGATTGTTGTAAGAGAGATTATATGGCAGCAGTAAAAATATTAAATATAAATGTAACCTCGGGATGGGAAAAACCTGGATACTAGACCCAAAGGCTCACATCTCAGTTTGGACCCTAATTTCACAATTCTCATCCTGATATCTCTCCACTCTGAGAGTTCAGGATCCCCTATGGGGCCTTGTTTACTCCAAATCACACTTTCAGTCCTCTGTAAACAGCACTGACAATCTCCAACCCACAACAGCAGCAATAATCAAGCAGGAAACAGTCTGGGTTCCAACTCAAATTTACTGATAAGCTGTAAAAGTGAATTGATGGTTCTTTACAGCTCAAACTGAAAAAATAACCAATTGGTTGTTACAAAATTAAATTTAATAAATTTGTGACCCTTTCTTCTCTTCCAGCAAAAGTCCTTCCATTACTCCATCCAATTCCTTGGATAATTTGGCCCTTACTTCTCCTCACTTTACCATTTAATGCCCAGATCCTCACAAACTTTATCCCAATTTATTTCCAGCATAATAGAAAAGTTCTAGTTCTCATACCTCCCCAGTAGTCTTCTTTATCCCTCATTTTTCACTCGTGGTATCAATGGGGTACCAGAATTCTCATTTTCCAAGATGACTCTCACCTGCAGCAAATAGCCCAAGATCTCAAATTATACTTCTCAAGAATGGATCAGCGTCCTTTCTTAATCGATAAAACTTTTTTTTTTTCTGAGGTATTTTCTAAGGAAAAGCGCCACCATCCTCAAACATCCCTCCTTCTGAGTTCCTAGGCTCTTGGGTCCTCAGAAATCAAAATGCAAACGAGTTCACGCAAAATGAAGACCAAACCAGAGGTAGGAAGGGTGGAAAGAAATCTTCCTCCTCATTTAACCAAAAGCTTTCCAAAAATGTCTCTTTACCTGTCCTAGTCTCTATTTAGAGAGACCCCCAGAGTCCTAATCCAGGAACATAATAAACTCAGAACAGCATATGGACATGCTGCCTTTTAGGGGATTAACTCTGCAAATACAACCCAAAAATCCACCTTCTGAGATGGTGGCTGGTGTTTATAGAGGCTTCAAACACATCATCTCCTCCCACCAAGGGGTGCCAAACCCAAATCTCTACTTAACTAATCTCTCTGTATCATCCCAGAATTTTGGCTCATTCCTACGGGTAAGGAATCCTATGACTCCTTACATATTTTTATCACTTAAGCCTTTATTTGGGAAATAATGTGTTAACATTTCCGAGTTAGAGCTCAGACTTCAAATGTTAAACTGTCTTTGCATAATTGAAAAAGAAGGCAGAATTTGGAAGATCCACATTGGTAGAGGCATACTTAGCATAATAAATGAGAGGTCCAGGTAATTAAACATATTCAATTGGCAGTATAGTAAAAAATAAAGTTTATATAATGGACTTCAAGCAGTGGATGGTGTAATATTACAGGGACAGTCTGCAAATTTTCCAAGGGGATTTATGTGCATACGTCCACTTTGAAAATTTGGACTAAAGGTCTGAGAGTAAAAAGTATCCACGGACTTTAGTCTCCCCAGTACATACTTTTCCTATGTCATGCAAATTGCATGCACAAGTTACTATTATTGTTAAGCAGTTATGTTAATATTACAAGTTGAAAAGCACCTGGATTGAAATCAGCAAGGACATACACTCACACACAACCACTTCTCAAATACACATGGCCTCTGTGGAGAACAAACACACACACACACACACAATCCCCCTCTCTCATACAAACAACACCTTCTTGTAACCCAAAGAACCACACATAACTTTTGTCTCTCTGTCCCAGACACACACACACTCATACACACACATATGCACACACACACACAAAGTTGACCTGTCTCACACGTGCCAAAAATATCTAAAGTCTCCGTCTTGCTAACATATACAAACACAGCCTCCCCATTTCTTTCACACATACACACACAAACAAAAACACAAATTTGTACTCAATGTAAAGAAGACCTCTGGACATTTTATGTACGCCATGTATTTTGTGTACACGAGTTTTGATCAGTTATCTCTGGTGCTAAACAGGATGAGTGAGCAAGAAGACAACTGTAAGCCTTAGAATAAATTGTGCTATGACTTTCTTCTTGAGTTAGATTATCTAAGTAACTCTAATTTGGTGCACATTATTCTCACTGGTCATCCTTTGCTGTTGGCATTGTGCACCTTGTTCTAAAACAGATGTTGAGCAATTCATTCTAATTAGAAATTTTAGGCTACAAAAAATGCAAGTGGAGTCATCTCTAACTTGTCTCTTAAAACCAGAATATTTCTAAACTGGGTCATTGTAATCTGTGAATAAAAGTTTCCCTTTTAAAGGACTGCAAAAGATAAAAGAATCTGCACAATGTAAACCAGAGCTGCTTTGTGTATTCCCATTGCTGAAAGGATGTCGAGAAACATTTCTTGTGGCTTTATTCCAAACATGGGAGGAGAAGGAGATGCTATATTGAAAGGGTAGACAACCCTGATCTAGAAGCATGATAAACCAATTACATTTTCACATCCAATCAGAATTTGTGGGAGATCTAGTTGTATGCTCTACTGCATGCTACCATATGTTTAATATATACATAATCATACAGTAGATCTTAAAGGAGTCAGTCAGGATATGTCTTGAATAATCTGAAATACTGCACAGGAATAGACACTTGAGGGATGAATTGTGCTGAAATATTTTGTGAAAGGGACAAAGCATAGGGAAAAAAGTTGTAATGCAAGCCTCGTATATGAGCAAAATGCATCCACTTTGTTTCTTGAATAGAGAGATACAAGCTGAGGCACCAAAGGGTTAATCAATTCAATGTTGGTATCTAATCTACAATAGTACTTGATACTGTAAACTCCTCATAAAAATGTAAATGAACAATGCTCCACCCCAAATGTCAGAGTTGTTTGGTACAATCTTCCTGTTATAAAGGTTCAGTGCGGTTACATGTCCTCATCACTTGTTATGATGTGCTATATAATCCATTTCCCTATTGCTAGCAATGCCAAGATTAGATCCTGACAGTCTTAGAAATTTTTTAAAGTGTATGCTGATTTATTGCAATAATGATTATACAAAATAATCCCACAAAAAGGGAAGAAAAATTGTGCAAGCAAAATTGTTTAAAAAATCAATGGGGAACTGGCCCAAAATGATTACATTTAAGGATAAGGCTACTAAAAGCATGTACATTTTCCGTTATGCACAACTCCCAATGGCAGATCTGGAGATCAAGCGGTCCCCCATGAGAAAGGAGACCCCAGCAGCAGAGGTGGAGTGGTTCCTCCTTGAGTAATGGGACCCCAGCAGCAGATCTGGAGGTGGAGCAGTTCTCCCTTGAGCAAGGGGACCCCCAGCGGCAAGCCCGGAGGTGCAGTTGCATCCTCCAGAAGGGCATGGACCACAGTGGCAGTCCAAGAGTTCGAGTTAGGTCTCCTAAGAGCATGTGCACCCCAGCAGCAGTCCAGGAGGTGGAGTTGGGTCGCCCAGGATGACTTGGACCCCGGTGACAGACTGGGAGGTAGAATCAGGTCCCCTAGGAGGGCATGGACCCCAACAGACCCCCCAGGCCAGATGCATCTTTTCACGTGGGTAAAACTTGGGAAAAAAGGGGGAAGATAATAGTATTTGCTTAAGCAGGAATGTAGGAGGTCCCTTTTATTCCATTTGATGGTAAACTGGGGTGCCAACAACTAGGGATGTAAATCAGTACCGGACTCGTTTCTGGTATCGGGTTCATAAAAAAACCACGGGAAATCTTCATTCCCGCGGTTCTGAGAGGTTTTTTTGGCTGTTGCAAGCCGAAAAAACAAACAAACACCCAGCCCTTTAAACTTAATTATTTAGAATTCCCCACCCTCCCAAACTTTTCTAAAGTACCTGGTGATCCAGCAGGCGTCCCAGGAAATGGCACCAATGGCCCTTTGCCCTTACCATGTGACAGGGGCTTTCGGTGCCTTTGGCCGGCCCCTGTCACATGGTAGGAGCAATGGACAGCGAGGGCAAAGGTAAGGGCAAAGGGCCATCTGCACCATTTTGATTAGTGGCAGTCAATGGCCCGAGAGCGGGAGTTCGCTCCCGGGACCCCCGCTGGACCACCAGGTACTTTAGAAAATTTTTGGGGGGGTCGTGAGGGTGGGCGATTCTAAATAATGAGATTTACAGGGTTGGAGTGGGTTTGGGGGTTGTTGTGTGCCCTTTCTTCCTGCCTCCCCCCTAAAATGATAAGAGAACCCCACAAAAATGGGTTCTCCTATCGCTTTCGGGGACCCCCCCGATATTTGACGAGTTTGAAAATATCGTCCGATATTTTCAATATTCAGAAAAACGATTCACATCCCTACCAACAACCCCAAATTGCCAAATATTAATGTTCTTGCTATCTTGTAGAAATGTATATAGTTGCATGGCTTACTGACCATGAGTAGATTAGTGTGTTGTTTGACATCCTATTAGCAATGTACATAGTCATGTGGAAATGTATATGCTTGTATAGTTTAATAAACCTATATATATATTTGTACATACTGCCAGCCTTGTTCAGAGTCCCATTTGTTTCCTGGGGTAAAGGAAGGGAAATCCCACCCACTAACACCTTCTTCCCCAGGTGGAGGCACCAGGCGCCAAGAACTTGAGGACCAACAGAGTCTGCCCTAGGGGGGCTCCTGCCAGATCAGTCCCGGACCCAGGAACATCCCATGAGATAAGCAGTCAAGGGGGCATTACATAAATTTTTGGAGGGATCAATTTGGGATCAATTTGATTAATTTTGATTTTTCTTACTGTGAACAAGAGTGGCAGATTGGTGAAAAATGGATGCTAAGGATGCATTGGTGTTGAAAAATTGGTGTAGAAATGAAGGAGTTAACTTGTCACAGGCTATATTGGTGATTGGTGTCCCAGAGGACATGGAGTCAGCTGCCATTGAGCAGGACCTAAAAGATCTCCAGCTGTTGGGGCAAGTAAAGATTAGGGAGAGATTTTATGATTATGCACAGGGGAATGTGAAAGCTTTCTGTATTTGCTCTATGGATTTAGATCCTAACAAACCTTCCCTTGCAGTTTTGCTGGGAGAAAAGGTATCTGTTCCCTTAGTCACTATGGGGAGTAAAGTGTCTGTTCCCTTTAACCCCAGTGGAAGGGTGGATGTTCTATACTACTTCCTTGTTGCTGGCAAGAAAGATTACAGGCCCTATTCAGAAGTGAAGGAAAACCTCTGCAGGATATAGCAGGGATTCTACCCCAGGCAAGAGAGCCTGGGGTAGAATGGTACCATGGGGAAGGTATTAGAAAAGTGCCTGAAGCCCCATTATGATACCAGCCCATACAAAAGGTTGAGGGTATTCTCAGGAGTTGAGCCCACCCCACCAGGTTAAGAGGAATTTGACCACTGGATGGTCTTGGCTCTTCAGATGCTACAAGAATGGCAATGCACTGAGTTGGAGAAAAGGAAGAGGGTGGTAGAGAGCTTGCATGTCCCTGCCATTAATGCAGTAATGTCTCTGACTCTTTCCAAGGCTGATGCTACTGCCCAAGATTGCTTGGACATTTTAGAGGGCATGTATGGAGGTACAGAAGACAAAGAGGATTGCTTTTCTACTTCAGAACTACCATGCAGAGGCCTGGGGAAAAGCTCCCTCAATATGCATCCCATCTAGAGAATGTCCTGCTTAAAGCTGTGAGGAAGGGGAAAATCACGGCACAAGACATGGACAGGGCTCAAATTGAACAGATAGTCAGGGGGGCCTTATATTCAGATGTGACTGTGATGAAAATTGGGTTAGCAGAAAAGAGGAGGGACTCTCCTCCCTTAGCTATTGTAATAAAGGGGATCAGGGAAGAAGAAGACCGAGAGGCTATGAAGAGCTCTCTAAGTCACCCCAACAGAGAGCGATTCCACCTCAGATTGGAAGGGAGAATAGTACCAGAGGTTAAGACTCTCCAGGATCATCCAAAAAACCCCAAACCATTGTTCAAAATCCACAGGAACAAAGGAGTAGGGGAGGACACCATGAACCCACCTCAGCTCCAGAGAAGGAGTACCAGACTAGAATCCATGAGCTGGAGTCAAGGCTGGAGGCCCTTCAGACCATACTTGACTCTCCAATGAGGGCTGCTCCCCCCACCCAGAGGAACTGGAGGGGGGAAGAACTGCCCAGACAATACAGAAACAATGTGCTCGCATCAGGAAGAAACACTAAACATTCCAGTGTGTGTGTCACAGGTGTGGAAAGCCAGGGCACTATATGAGAGAATGTAGGTTTCCCCTTGGCCACACACAGGGAGAGGTAGGGAAATCCCAAAATCAGAGGAGCCATGGACGATACAGAAAGGGAGAGCACCTGGGAGCCCTATATGTTGATAGCACTCAATCACCCCAGAACCCATCCAATTGGGCAGGAGACCCTATGGCAGAGAGGTTAGTGGAGCCCAAAACAACTGTCCCAATCCAAATTGAAGGGGTGGCTACCCAGGCCTTATTGGATAGTGGGTCCCAAGTCTCCTTTGTATATCGGAGCTTCTATGATGCTAGGTTGTCATACATCACACTCCAACCATTGGAGGGACAGGAGCTGAGGGGCATAAATAACCATAATTGTCCCTATGAGGGCTATATAGTGGTGACAGTGGATTTTTCCCAACACCTTACTGAGGAAGCCCAGCAGCTAAAAGCTTTGATGCTGGTGTGTCCAGATTCCCAGTTTGGAACCCACATCCCAGTACTATTAGGTACCAATTTGCACATGTTTGGCCGATTGGCACAGGCATCCCAGGTGGCCATGGGCGGCCAAGACTGGCATCCCTCCCCAGATATAATGCTGTTACAAGCATACTTTGTAGGGGGACAGCACAGAAGAGAGGTGCTGGATTTAGTTGGGAGATATGGCAAAGGAGCAAAACCCCTATTGAAATACCCCAAGGAGGTGTGAAGGAGTTAAATAACTGCTTGACAGTCGATGCCAACTTTGCACACAGCACAGTGATAATTGAGACCCCAGCAGAGGACCGATTTGTTAGAATGGTGTTCTAACTCTAGATGGGGGATGGACACAGAAAGTGTTTGTTAGGCTGAAGAATGAGTCTAATCACCCTATCCAGTTACCCCCAGGGGTCAGAGTGGCCACAGTGAGCCAAGTGGTTGCTGTGCAGAAAGTGGAACCTAAAGGGAGGTGTACCCAGACTATTGACCCAAATGTTTTCCAGTTTGGGGACTCCCTGATTCCCCCATCTTGGAAGGCCAGATTACAGCAAAAATTAGCAAAATGAGCTAGCGTGTTCTCATGGTCTGAGTGGGATGTGGGGTGTGCAAGGGGAGTAGAACACCATATATGTCTTACAGATGACACCCCGTTCCAGTAAAGATCAAGGAGAATAGCCCCAGATGACTTAGCTGATGTGAGAAAACATTTGATGTGATTTAGCTGATGTGAGAAGGCAGGCAGGGATTATTGAATCACATAGTCCTTATTCCTCCCCCATTGTAGTTGTTAGGAAAAAGGATTGGACTGTATGCCTATGTTTTGATTACCGTACCCTAAATTCCAGGACACCTGACCAATATACTTATACCACGAGTTGAGATTGCCCTTGACGTTCTGACTAGAAGTCAATGGTTCTCTGTCCTGGACCTACATAATGAGTATTACCAAATACCCATGACTGAGGTTGACAAGAGTAAACCACATTTATATGTCCACTAGGGTTTTACAAATTTAACCAACTCCCCCAGGGGGGTCTCAAGTGCCCCAGCTATGTTAATGGAGAAAAGTGTGGGGCACATGCATATGTTAGAAGTTTTAGTATACTTGGATGACCTGATAGTCTTCGGGGAAACCCTAGAGGAGCATGAAGAAAGGCTACTCAAGGTACTTGATCGGGTAACAGAGTGTGGTCTAAAATTATCATTGGAGAAATGCAAAGTTTGTTAAGCTGAGGTTAAGTATGTTGGGCATATTGTTTCTAAGGAGTGTGTGGCCACATGCCCTGATAAGATACCTGCCCTCACCACCTGGCCCCGTCCAGCTAACCCCAGCCAAAAACAACAAAAGCATGGCTAGGTAAAATACAGTATTTAATAACTGCCAAGTCATTTTATGCTATTAAGGTGTCCATCATTATCCAGGAAGCTTATAGTACCTGGCATGCACACATTTTCATGGACTAGATGCTCCTCTGACTACCACAAGCCCCATTAACTTCCAGCCACTAACTAACTTCTCTTATGTACATGTTTAATATCTGCTGAGTTAGCACTCACACCCCTGATGGTTCCAATAATTTATGATCCTCCCCAACTAAGTCAGGGCTAAAGTTGCCAGTTGATGTCAGGAATCACAAAAGATATCCTCAAATGTGTTCAATCCCATCCCTACAGCCTACAGGTGACATACATGACATTTTTTAGGTCACAGCTGATACGATATAACAGATTTATCACGGTTGTTAGACATTAGCCTCTCAGTCTTATTTATAACTGCATGCCTGCAGTTCTAAATAAGGAGTTTGATAAGTCACGGAAACAGAATTGCTAAATAGTATACCATGCAAATAGTACTAAATCTGCACCTACTGGGGCATATAGGCTGCTATCACCAGATATCTGCTACTTGTAAGAGTTTCCAACTGCAAACAATATGAACTGGATTAAACATAGAAAGCTCAAAACACAGGAAGCCCAGACCACATGGCCCTTTCAGTTCCCAGCTTACATACCCAGCACCAAATTTCAACATTAAAATAGAAAACTGCACTTACAGTCAACAGTTTCATATCTACCGGTGTTTGCAAAACTTATAATTGTGTAGAAGGACTAGCTATCAGCTGCATGGTCTGGAGAGAAAAGCAAAGACAGGATAGATAATACCTCTTCCTTTTGACTGCTACAGAATCTATTTGACCTATTGTATGGATAGGGGAATATTACACAGACATGTTGTAAAGCTTCTGCATTGCTTTACAGTTGGATGTAGTCTAACATTATGTTTCCAGAGTTGTTCTGATGTGCAGATTATGCTATGCCCCTAACATCTGATACCTTCCTTTCCTAGTCTTTGGATCAATGTATTAGTTCAGATTAATCAGGTTTCACCTGAGCGCACATCTGTTCTGGGAATTTGCCTACAGGTCTCCAAAATACAAGCCTTTCACCTTCATCTTGACTATAGCTTTCCATCTGTTGGTGGCATGCAAGTACCACCACCTAAAGAGTTACATCACATCATAAGTACTATAAATCACACATTGCACAACCTGGTTCTCAAAGTCATCAATTCATTGGAATAGCAAACTCAACAAACTGACTAAACTCTAGCAGCTAGTCTGAGAAAGATCCAAAGATCCTCCGTATTGTGTACCTGAGTAGATGCAATGTTATATTAAAAAAAAAGCCAGGAAAAATACTTGTCCAGATATGTTTTAAGTTTAGTTAAGTACTTTAACCAGCTCACAGTTGTTTAGCTATGCTGATAGCAATTCCAATTTAGGTTTTCAACCAGATTAAAAATATCTGGCTAATTGGAAACCATTTATCCAGTTATGTCCTCTTTATTAGCACTGACTGGTACATTACGCTCCCATTCAGCATAGGCCTTGCCTGGGCTACCTTTCAATACCAATCCAGTCTTTTATTCTTCCCATGCTGCTACCAAGTGAGTGCAACTTCATAGTTTCTTTTTTTGAGAGCTCTCTCCCCCATAGGCCCTGTTTTTTAAAGTCTGCTTTCATGCATCATGACATTAGGGAAAACTGAGACCAAAAAACTAACACAAGTTTTTGAACTCTTCCCTACCTTCAGGAGACCTGAATCAAGATGCTGATGCTGCTTATGATAATGCCTACCTGCTCTTTCACATATGCAGCCAGTCCAGCAGCAGAAGCTGGAGCAGCCCACCACAGCAGTTGACCCTCTTGTGATCCAAACTCCCAGGCTGCAGGAAGAAGGTGACAAGGAGACAGGGAATGTCTCATCACCATTCCTGCAGGAGTGGGAGAAGGAAGAAGAAGAGGGGCCTGAGGAGGTGTCACAGTAAGCAAACCAACAAATACTGGCGTGCACAAACCAAACTGTGCAAGTCATGAGGGCAGTGCAGGAGTAGCAGATGGCTGTACAGGAACAGCAAACAGAACAACTGGCTATCGTGGCCTCTATCCTCCAGCTGCTTACTCAGTAGCGGGTCCCTATTGCTGCTGCTACAACACATATTAAGATATGCCAAGTCTCTCACCTTGCTGCTGAGTCTGCCAGAACAATTGGGGCAATGTCAGGGAACCAATACCTTCCCCCTCCCAAGGTGCACGGGAAGCTGTAGAACCCCCTGAGAGGAGAACCACATCAGACAGTGCACCACTGAAACAGAGCACAAAAGTGGGGAAATGGTGGGACTTTGAAGAAGGGAATGGGAGTTGAGTTAATAAAAATGTTAGGAACCTAGCACCATCCCTATCTGTTCATATTTTCCATCCCCTTATACTGTAAATAAATGGACACTTTTCACTAAAACACTTGTTGAATTAATCTAGTAGCAGATGGTGTTTGAATCTGGAAGCTTTGTACATCTGGTTCCAGGTCAGACTCTCTATCACTGGCATCTCTGCTCTCTTCCTCTGATGGCACAAGTATTCCTTATTGTGTGACTATGTTGTGGAAAACACAGCAGGCAGTGAAAATGTGACACACCTTGTAAGCAATAGACAGTGAGACCCTTCCCATTTTGTAGGGTCTGGGATGAGGCCCAAGTGTTGTGATCTAGCTTCCGGGTCAGACTGCAGCTTTAGACTGAAGCCCCAGTGTCAGGACCAGGACAGGACGTGGCATCAGCTATTACTGGCATTAGTAGCATGGGATGTATTTCATGTTTGAGTACTTGCCAGGTACTAGTATCCTGGATTGGCTACTTTTGGAAACAGGATGCTGAGCTTGATGGACCTTCGTTCTGACCCCGTATGGCAACTTCTTATGTTTTTACGTTAAGCAGGATGAATGAGGTCATTTTTTTGTTCATACCATATGGAACAAACCAAAAATGGCCTCTCACAAAAATATCCAAAACGTTTTTTTTTTTTCATCTTTGTTAAAAAATAAAGCTAAAAAAGGGACTCCCTGAGGCCTCCAATCCCTTCCCACCCCCATAAAATCAAACCTAGGGCACAGGGCTTCTCTGGGCCCTTTTGATCCCCTCCTGCCTATTAAAAATCTGGTCTGGAGCCTTGGCCTGTCTGGCTGGGCTTGTGTGAGCCCAGTCATGGTCTCTCCAGGCGCCTCCCACTAACATGGAAACAGGAGCCAGGGCCAGGGAATAAAATTGGTGTCACTTTGGTACAGCATCAGGGCCTCTGGCACCATTTTTAAAGATCGAGGTGCAAGTAGGAGCAGTAGGCGAGCTCCTTCCCTTTCTATCCTTTTAATTCCAGAACTGTGACAAGGGGAAGAGAGGCATCCAGCCCCCTGTCCATGTTTCCAGGAGGATGGTAGGGGCCCAGGAAGGCCCCCATCTGGGCCTAACTGAGGGCAGCCTGAGTCCCGGGGATGCCTTGGGGGGCTGGAAGGAGAATTTGAGGGGTTAGGGGAAACCTGGTTTGGTTTGTATTGTTGTTGTGGAGGGTCTTTTTAAGTTTAATTTTTTTTTTCTGTTCAAGAAATGAACCAACTAAAAAAACAAAACATTAAACAAATAGAAACATAGAAACAAAAAAATGAACAAAGAAATCAAACCAAACATTTTTGGCAGCACATCCCTGCAAGATGATAATAAATGAATAGATATTCAACCCTTTTCACTCCAAAGCAGAAATAGTATGTTTGTTTCATTCCCTTATGCCTCATGAAGGAGCCAATGTACTACCCCATGGGATTTCCCACAGATTAGCAGCCTGCTTTGCATTCAAGTTTTCTACCCATGCAAATGAGCAGGGTAGGAAACTTATGTGCAAACTGGAACACTTGGAATGGTAAAATTACTCCACTTCATTAAGGTGTGGTTTTCTTTTTTACGAAATTCAACTGACAAGGATGTTTTTGTGTGCTGTTTTTCACTGGATTTGTATGGATATTTCATCACAGCAGCCTATTAACTCAGAATTGTAGGAAACTTCACATATAGCAGACTACGTTCAAATGTTTACTATTTGCAAAGGAGGAAAGGGGTAAAGTGATTTCCCAAAAGGAGACTTTGTGCAAAATATGCACAAATTTAGAGATTTTTGTACATCGCAGGGTATTTTGCATCTTTGCACGAAACTCGTTTTTGCAAATTCATTTCGCACTTTAGTACATCGGCTTCAGGTAGTAAGTCTTGTCTGTATGTGTATATATCAAAAATAACAGTAAACATGTCAAAAAACATAGAAACATATATAGAAACATAGAAATGACGGCAGAAGAAGACCAAACGGCCCATCCAGTCTGCCCAGCAAGCTTCACACATTTTTTCTCTCATACTTATCTGTTTCTTTTAGCTCTTGGTTCTATTTCCCTTCCTCCCCCACCATTAATGTAGAGAGCAGTGATGGAGCTGCATCCAAGTGAAATATCAAGCTTGATTAGTTAGGGGGTAGTAGGGGTAGTAACCGCCGCAATAAGCAAGCTACACCCATGCTTATTTGTTTTAACCCAGACTATGTTATACAGCCCTTATTGGTTGTTTTTCTTCTCCCCTGCCGTTGAAGCAGAGAGCTATGCTGGATATGCATCTAAAGTGAAGTATCAGGCACATTTGGTTTGGGGTAGTAACCGCCGTAACAAGCCAGCTACTCCCCGCTTTGTGAGTGTGAATCCTTTTTTCTTCTCCCCTGCCGTTGAAGCTATGCTGGGTATGCGTGAAGTATCAGTTTTTCTTTTCCCCTGCCGTTGGAGCAGAGAGCTATGCTGGATGTGCATCGAAAGTGAAGTATCAGGCACATTTGGTTTGGGGTAGTAACCGCCGTAACAAGCCAGCTACTCCCAGCTTTGTGAGTGCAAATCCTTTTTTCCACATTTCCTCTTGCTGTTGAAGCTTAGAGTGATGTTGGAGTCACAGTAACCATGTGTATGTTTATTGAATAAGGGTATTGTGTCCAGGCAGTAGCCATCATTCTGGCGAGTCACCCACTCTTCATTGGCGGCCTCTTGACTTTATGGATCCACAGTGTTTATCCCACGCACCTTTGAAGTCCTTCACAGTTCTGGTCTTCACCACTTCCTCCGGAAGGGCATTCCAGGCATCCACCACCCTCTCCGTGAAGAAATACTTCCTGACATTGGTTCTGAATCTTCCTCCCTGGAGCTTCAAATCGTGACCCCTGGTTCTGCTGATTTTTTTCTTATGGTAAAGGTTTGTCGTTGCCTTTGGATCATTAAAACCTTTCAAGTATCTGAAAGTCTGTATCATATCTCCTCTGCTCCTCCTTTCCTCCAGGGTGTACATATTTAGATTCTTCAATCTCTCCTGTGACATTATGACATTATAAAGCACTGTCACCGTGGCCCTATCACACCATATAACCATTGTCTTTCCTATACTGGTCCTCAAAATGTATGACTTTATGAAACCTTAAACTTATTATTGATATCAAGCCTATAGACATAAGGTTTGCCTTGATGTCCTGAAAGTTGAACAATCTCATTGCTTTAGGAAGCCTGCTTATTTCATTTATTTATTTATTTATTTATTTATTTTATTTTATATACCGGCAACCGTTTGCACATCGTGCCGGTTTACAAGTAACTTATAAACAAGGAATATATAGGCGAGGCCTTTACAAAGAACAATATGTAACACAGTAACAAAGCAGATAACTAAAAAACTTGGGGAAGGAGGGATAGAGACAAGAGGGGGGGGGGGGGGGAGGGTGAGAACAGATATATAAGGGTAAGATATATACATGGATTTGAGGAGCAGATGGTATGTACACTGGTTATATATGGAATTGTATAAGTGCAGATAAAAACAGACAAATTATTTTAAAGTAAGGGTTGAATGAAGTGTTTGAGGGTGATCAACGCTATTCATCAGTGTTATCAGGAAACATTTACATGTCGTGGGTTAACAATCGCAGCAGTAAATTAATCAAATCATAGTTAATCATTACTAACTCTGAAAATTCATTTCAGTATTAGTTCAATAGGAAAGGGTCGAAACAAACAAGTTCTAAATAGGAAAATCAACACCAAAGGTCTGAACTAGCAAGGATTAAAAAAAAAAAAAGGTAGCCTCTGTAACCATGCAGCTCTGTCAACAATCTCAATTACTTTTATCCACCTACCTCTGAATCGGACAGGCTCCTTACCCAACATGGGAAGGGACACTCCTTTTGTGAATATTATTAATCCAGATAAACAATGAATGAATGCTAAACTGCCCTGTGCTAGAGTTCCTCTTAATGTTACTGCCTTTGCTGCTCCGGTGGATGTAGTAAACAGTTTACTTAATATATTTTGTAGCATTTTTCCCTTCAACAAAGGAATTAATGAAACCAAACTGTATTTGGATCTTTATAAGAAAGGAGTTTGTAATTCACTGCATTTTCCTTAACCTGATACATATAGGAAGGAGCCCTCATCATACCTTATGCATTTCAAAAACGCACAGGTTATACCAATTTTCAAAGCAAACATGCATATACAGTAAATTTGCTTTGAAAGTTTTATAGCACACACAACTAGTCCACACAAAGTTACACCTGGTCTCTTCGGGGCAGAGACATAGCTAGCCTATGGCCAGTATAGCCGCGGCCATAGGCGCCGTTCACCAAGGGCGCCATCGTGCTGAAGCATCGGCAGCATCCCCCCCCCCCCCCCGCACGCAGTGAGATGTGGCGCAGCCCAAAGGGCCGATCGAGGTATCGGACTCCTTCTCCACCCTGGCAGTGAGGAGCATAGGGCAGAAAGAAGCATCAGGTTGCTTTTCCATGCCTCGCCTCGGCAGTGACAATCAGCACAGCCCTCAGGGCTGTGAAAATTATAAGTCTCCTCGTTTCTCTCCTCGCCACAGCAGTGAGGAGCAGCGCAGCCTGTGGGGCTGTAAAACACATGGGCCTCCTTCCCCTCGCCTCTCTGGTAATGAGAAGCAGTACAGCCCATGGGCCTTCTCCTCCTCCTTACCCTGCTTCTGCAGTGAGAAGCGGTGCGGCCAACAGGAGAAAAAAAAACATCGGTCTCCTCCAAACGTACCCCCTCCTCCCCCCGGCAGTGAAAAGCAGCGTGGCCTATGAGGTGGAAGAAGTATTGGCTCCCTTTGCATAGTCCAGCCCCAAAGTCAGAAGCAGGAGCAGCACTGCACACATGAAGGCTGGAAGAAAGCTGAAGAGCCTGATGGTTCCTGGGGGCTAAAGGATGAGGCTGCTGCTGCTCGTGCCCCTTGTGCTTCCAGAGGGGGGAAACAAAGATTGTGTGTGTGTGTTTATGTCTGATTGAGCATGTGAGAAAACATATGAGTGATTGAACATGTGAAAGAGAGCAGATGACCATATGATTGAGCATGTGAGAGTGTATGGGCACGGGCATGAGTTTGAGTACATGAGAGAAAGCATATGAGTGTGTGTGTGTGTGTGTCATTAAGCATGAGAGAGAGCATATGAGCCTGTGTGTGAGTGACTGAGCATGTGAGAGAGACAGCATATGAGCCTGTGTGTGTATGAGTGAATGAGCATGTGAGAGAGAGTATGAGCATGTGTGTGTGTGTGTGTGTGATTGAGTATGTGAGAGAGAGCATATGAGTGTGTGTGTCATTAAGCATGTGAGAGCGAGAGAGAGCATATGAGCCTGTGTGTGAGTGACTGAGCATGTGAGAGAGACAGCATATGAGCCTGTGTGTGTATGAATGAATGAACATGTGAGAGAGAGTATGAGCATGTGTGTGTTGTGTGATTGGGCATGTGAGAGAGAGCATATGAGCATGTGCGTGTGATTGAGCATATGAGAGAGTGAATGAGCATGTTTGTATATAGTTGAACATGAGAGAGGAAATGTCCGAGCATGTGTGTGTATGTTTGAGCATGAGAGAGAGAAAGCAAATCAGCTTGTGTGTGTGTGTTTGTGTATATATGTGTGTGTGTGTATAGTTCAGCTTGTGAAACAGAGAGGGAATGAGAATGTGTGTATGTATATAGTTGAGCATAAGAGAAAAAGCAAACGAGCATGCTTGTGTGTATATAATTGAGCATCTGAGAGAGAGTGTGTGTATATGTGATTGAGCATATGAGAGAGAGCACATGAGTGTGTGTGTGTGTAGTTGATCACGTGACTGTATGGAGAACGTTTGTGTGCAACAACCTCCCCTCTCCCCACCCCACCTGCTAATCCATGATAATCTCAGGGCATCTGGAAATCAAAAGTTCCCAAGTTTGGAAAGCAAGGAATTGATTTTATCCTTATAGTTTTAATTATTGGGTGTTATTTAATGTATCAGCAGTTTTGAAATATTTTATTGGCATTTTGAAAATGTTATATTAATTTTTAATTATTGGATGTTCTATTTGTCAGGATTGTTTAAATATTTATAATTTTTTATTAGCATGGTCTTAATATTATAATGTATATTTATTGATTTTATTTGATGTTTTATGAGGCATGATGTTCTATTTTCCATTGTTGCACTGCATACAGAGTCTGGCTTGTTACGGTTTTTAGTTTAGTTTTTATCTGAATGCTTATACTTACACTTTATGATCTCTTTGTTCATTATTTGGTGAGGATTTGTCAGTGTTCTTCATGTGTGTACAAGGTGAGGTATTCTTGCTAGCATGTAGTTTTGTGTAGGGTCTATAATAGCTTGGCTTGTTCTGTTTTACTAATAGCAAGTGTATTGGTGTTTTAGAGACTGGTGTAATATTTACAGTGTTACCTTTTCATAGGTTGGATTGTTACTGTTTGAGTGCTGGCATGTAGTACTGTTTTGGTGTGGGAGCTCCCTTCAGAACCTCAGTGTTCTGAAGGGAGCTCTGGTGCATGGCCCCCAGCCCAGGACTGGCCCCCAGCCCAGGACTGACACATAAAATAAGAGGAAAAAAAATCCTCAGTATTTGTGAATGAAGGCTCATGGCGCCAGGATCTCTGTATTGGTAATGACTGGGCTGGAAGCCCAAAGGAGCAGGAAGAACCAACCTGCTGGATCACAATAAAATTCAAAGACCCCCACATTTAGCAGAGGTTCCCCACTCATGGTATTGTATATGGTGTTCAGGGTGAGGGAGCACTGTTTTACTTGGCCATAGGTGCCAAATGGCCTGGCTATGGCTCTACTTCGGGGTGTAAACTGTGCATGTTAATTTATAAGAGCAAAAGTACACAATAAGCAACCAAATGTCCGATCTTATACAACTTTATTGTGTAGAAACAATGTATGCAAATGAGCCCGACTCCAGCCGAGTTTCGCCCTCTTTCAATAGGGCTGCATCAGGGGTATTTGCATGTATAGATATTCTATCCTCATCAATGTTGTATATATAAACAAAGGGCATTGCAAGAATGCTCCAGTCTGTGCAGTGCAAGAATCAATTTCTTCAGAGATAACACTCCGGACCTCAGTAGTGCACAAATGCTGTGGTCACTTTCAGAGCGAATTCAAAGTACAATAATGATAATATGTTAATTTATAAGCACATGTTTTAAAATGAAAACTATGCATGTAAATCCCAATTCCACCTCCTCTCCTTCCCCCAGAATGCCTATTTTTTGTGCACATGAAATTAGATTCCATGCAGACTTTTATGTGCACAACCTTCATTCAATTTTACATTTACCCAATTATTATGTGTGTAAGTGGTTTTGGAAATCTCCCCCTAAATGTGAGGAGGGGAAGGCTCTAATCATCTGCGTTGAACCAGAAAGGGCCTCAAATAGGTTCAAAGTAATCCAAGCCATTCATACCGTGACTTGGATGAATCTGAACAATTTTCTGCTGAATTCAGATCTCCATACTTGTCCAGTACGAATCTGTTTCAACCAGTCTGGATATATGCAAATTGCCACCCACCCTTCTACTTGTGCACAGAGGAGTGAGCACCAGCTGTTCCCCTTATCATAGTGGCTAGGCTAAGGGATAATGTTATTATGATTGCACAACCTATATTACTCTGCAGGGCAGTTTTACATAAATAATTCCACCACTCAGCTGGAACTAAAGTGTACCAATGAATGGTAGCAACACACTAATGGTTGTCCAAGAAGAAGGGATGAGAGCTTGGAGCATATAAATACTTGATCTAAAATATTGCAGGTTAACATTAACATTTGTGTTACACATTTAACAACTCATATTTTATAGGACCCATGAATGCATTTTCTTATAGTAAAATGCAAATGTATTTACACAGGAACCCTTGCTGCATACCACTGTTGTCAGGTGAGTATCAGTTAGCCCTTGTCACTAGGCAACACACAGCATCAAAAAATGTACTCTTCTAGAAAAACTATAGTTGGTGTTTAAGAGCCAATTTCTCTTCTTACTGATATGGTTCAGAATTAACAAGGGATAATTCCAAAATGTAAAGGTATATACTCTAAAGCACCTCCTTCAGGTAGACAGCAAAATAATTATAATAGCCAATTATATTCCTCTCACCAACTATATTCTTTACACTTAAAATTGTGTATAACCATAATAACAACAATAAGATGTATACATTTATGATAATCGCAATGCCTCTGTGGAAATCTCTGTTAACTAATAACTATATGACACTGTGGGAAAGGTAAATGTTCAGTGATTTCTACAAACTCACTTAAGCCTTTTAAATTATCAGTTCAAAAGTATCAAATGTGTATAACAATAATTTAAATGTGAAATTCTGGTCATAATTTTGGGTATGGTTTTACAGTTTGAGCTCATGTGACCATTTGGAGGTACTAGATGAATCCTATGTGTATTCTGATGATAAGCAGGCAGGCAGTTATCCTGGACACTTTGACACTTCCACAGCGGCTCCTGTCTCTCAGGTTAGGCCTTGGTGATTCATTTGACTCTAATAAAGTTAAACAAAATTAAAATATTGACAGAATAGTTATATCTTCTTAGATCCTGAGCACTTGAGATCATTTCTTAAATCTAAAATGTTACTCAGATTGAAATTCAGAATGTTTAGACTGATCTTATGGATCAAGAGATATGTTATGTTATAAAGCATTTATTGCTCTGAATATAATAGACTCTATGTTCCATCACCATTATCTTAGCGTTTTTTTATTTATTATTTTCAATTTTACTAGGGATCTACTTTTTTATATTGTGGGCTAGAGGGAAACTATTGTATATTTAATTATCTGATTCTACTATTTTCATTTTTTTAATTCATTAAGGGCCGGATTTTAAGACATATGCACGGGCGTAGATTTGTGCACGCAACCCGGCGCACACAAATCCATGCCCGATTTTATAACATGTGCGCGCAGCCGCACGCATGTTATAAAATCCAGGGTTGGCGCACGCAAGGAGGTGCACACTTGTGCACCTTGCGTGCCCCGAGCCCTAGGGGAGCCCCAATGTCTTTCCCCGTTCCCTCCGAAGCGGTTCCAAAATCGAAGCCACCTTGGAGGGAACTTTCCTTCCGCCCCCCCCCCCTCTGTATGCTTGCTAAAATACCATATCAAATAATAAGTCTCTTAATAATTTTCATTTAAACAAAATTACTTTTATACGGATTGTATTCTCTATTTTTCAATATGATAACTTCACTTGTCCATATGATTTTTTAGTTACAGCTACCACTTCTCCAGCGACTTAGTAATTAAATTTGCTCTTCATTCACTGAATAAAAAGTATCTTTCCAAATTAAAGCTGTTCACAAAGGAAAAAAAAGGCTAGGCATGCACCAGGGCTCACCGCCAAACCCCTTCTTTACCACCATGGAGATGAGCTCCCATGGTGGCCTTGCTTCAGCCAGCTGGATGACTTCTTTGCCACCACAAGGACAGCTTCCCATGATGGCCTTGCTTTGACCTGTGGGATGGCGTCTTCGCTGCCACAGGGACAGGCTCCCATTGCAGCCTTGTTTTGGCTGGTGGGATGACTTCTTCACCGCCACAGGGATGGGCTCTTATAGTGGCCTTGGTTCAGCCGGGGGAATGACTTCTTCATCCACCATGATGAATGGGTTGGCAGTGGCTATTCTTCATGCCTTGTTTGGTATCGGGCAGCACTGATTGAGTGGGCCTGAACCCAAAGTGGGTAGGCCATAGCCCACCCAGGCCCACCTGTGGCTATACCACTGCCCCTCCCAACACACAGACACACAGACACACACACACACACACATAGCCTCTTCTCTTAATTTGTTGATACATTAAAAGGTTATTTATCTTATCCACTTTTATTTGCTTATGAACCAGACAACCTGAGCAACGCCGGGTACTTTTTGCTAATATGCTCTGACTGCAAAGCCCTGATTCTCAGGCTCCCCAGCACTGGCACAGCAGGCACACACACACACACACACACACACTCACACACACACATATATAGGTACAATCACATACACAGGCTCCCACGTATGCACATACACACACACAAGGCCCCATACACGCTCACACACACAGGACATCTTCTTCAAGCACTGCCAAACTCCTTTTTCAGCCACTGGTCAGTTCTCTCAGTGGAGGACAGTAGTAGTGCAGTCCCCCAGGGATCTGTACTGGAACCAGTGCTTTTTAATCTTCCTCTGTAACAATCACTAGTATTTAATGCTCTCTACAGTTGGATAAGAAGAGACATCTAATATACTGAAAATGTAATTTGTAGAGAAGTTCCCAAAGTGTTTATATGCATTTTTACTTTTGCTCAGTTTTAAAATTTATAGCTGTTACGAACCAGATAACCCGAGCAATGCTGGACAGTTTTCGTTAGTATTGATATAAACGTCATTGGACCTGATTTACTAAACCTTTTTCCCATAGATACAGAATGGGGGAAAAAAGACCTTGGTAAATTAGATCCACTGGGCTTTGTTCAAAAAGGACTTCCCCCTTAGTCCATGCCTATAGAAAAATCTTTATTGAATAAAGTCAATGGGCTCCTAAGCCTTATTGTAATCTCTTCTTGAAGAATAAAAATATATGTCTGGAACTCTAGCATTGATTCTTAAGTCCTGAAAATAATTTAACTAGAAATGCAATAAAGGAAAATTAGTTTCTTACCTGATAATTTTCATTCCTGTAGTACCAAGGATCAGTCCAGACTGCTGGGTTATGCCTCCCCTCCAGCAGATGGAGTCAGAGAGAAATCTGAAAGCACCCCCTAGATATACTGGTGTGCCACCTGCGATCCCTCAGTATAATCGATAACAAAGCAGAAGGACGAAAATCACCCTTCCGCAGAATAGCCTGTCAACCACTGACCAGATCAAGTAGTAACATTTTCCTGAAAACCTAAACAAACTTATCTCCCTATTGTAATAAAACAGAAGTGAAGAACAACTTGCCGTATAGAACAGAGAACAGATAAATGACACTGTTAGAAAATACGTAACACAGACAGAACTACGAGCGGACTCTCCAGAAACAGGCGGGCGTCTGGACTGATCCTTGGTACTACAGGAACGAAAATTATCAAGTAAGAAACTAATTTTCCTTTCCCTGTACGTACCAGGATCAGTCCAGACTGCTGGGATGTACCCAAGCCGCCTTAACTGGGGTGGGACCCGGAGAGTCCCGCTCGAAGCACGCTGCTCCCGAAGGACTCTTCTGACGGACCACGCACATCCAAGCGATAATGCCTAGCAAAAGTATGCAAGGATTTCCAAGTGGCTGCCCTGCAAATTTCCTGGCTAGAAACAAACTGGCTTTCGGCCCACAAAGTCACCTGAGAACGCAGTGAATGAGCCTTAAGCCCATCCGGAACCGATTTACCACAACCAATGTATGTGGACACGATTGCGCTTTTCAACCATCGAGCAACAGTTGCCTTGGAGGCCTGAAGACCCTTCCTGGGTCCATGCCACAACACGAATAGGTGATCCGACCTCCGAAAATCATTAGTAACCTCCAGATATCGTAGGAGCACCCGACGGACATCCAGACGTCACAAGTCCCGACATTGAGACGACCGGAGTTCCTCCTCCGAAAAAGAAGGTAATTCCACCGTCTGATTAACATGGAATGCCGATACCACCTTTGGTAAGAAGGAAGGAACGGTACGCAAGGACCCTCTCGACTCAGAAATACGCAAGAACGGCTCCCTACATGAAAGAGCCTGGAGCTCCGAAACACGACGCGTAGACGAAATGGCCACTAGGAAAACTGTCTTAAGAGTTAAATCCTTCAAGGAGGCCCTCTTAAGAGGCTCAAAAGGGGCCGAACAGAGACCTCGGAGAACTAAGTTCAAGTTCCAGGAAGGACAGGAGGTCGCCGAGCAGGATACAAGTTCCTAACGCCTCGCAAAAAACGCGCCACATCCGGGTGACACGCAAGGGAGTAACCTTCAACCGTACCTTTCAAGCAACCCAGTGCTGCCACCTGAACCCTAAGAGAGCTGTAGGCCAACCCTTTCTTCACCCCATCCTGCAAAAACGTAAGATTATGGCCCACCGAAGTCTGTCGTGGCGAAATCCTTAAGTCCCAGCACCACGAGTCAAAGACCTTCCACACTCTAGCATAGGTAAGGGTAGTTGAAGATCTGCGCGCCCTAAGAAGAGTAGAAATAACCGCCTCTGGGTAACCTTTCCTCCTCAACTGCCGCCGCTCATAAGCCAGGCCGCCAGACAAAAGCGATCTGCCTGATCGAAAAATACCGGACCCTGGTGAAGTAGATTTGGAAGTTGACTGAGACGCAAAGGCCCGTCCATCGCCAGATTGACGAGATCCGCAAACCACAGACGTCTTGGCCACTCCGGGGCCACCAGAATCACTAAACCCCGATGGGATTCTATGCGTCTTAACACCTTTCCCACCAGGGGCCACGGCGGAAACACGTAGAGGAGAACGTGAATAGGCCACGGAAGCACTAGCGCGTCCACCCCTTCCGAACCTTGCTCTCGCCTTCGGCTGAAGAAATGCACCGCCTTTGCATTTAGCCGAGTCGCCATCAAGTCCAGATGCGGCAACCCCCAACGCTGGGTTATGAGACCCATCGCGGCGGCCGACAGCTCCCACTCTCTGGGATCGAGGTGCTGCCGACTGAGATAATCCGCCTGAATGTTGTCCACCCCTGCAATATGGGTGGCCGTGATGCGGGACAAATGACGCTCCGCCCAGGCCATCAACAACGATGCCTCTGTCATGACCGGACGACTTCTCATGCCTCCTTGTCGATTTATATACGCCACCGTGGTCGCGTTGTCCGACAGAACTCGCACTGCCTGACCGCTCACCATCGGGAGGAGTTGACGCAATGCCAGACGGACTGCTCTGGTCTCCAGCCGATTGATGGACCAAGATGCTTGACGGGGAGGCCACGTCCCCTGGAGTGCTCGGGACTGACACACAGCCCCCCCCCCCAGCCGGAGAGACATCCGGAGAGACAGCCTCCAGCCGGAGAGACATCCGGCATCTGGCATCCCTGTTATCCAAGATGGTGGTTCTAAGTCCATCCCTTGCAGAAGATGGACCGGGTTCAGCCACCAATCGAGGCTGGACCGGGCTGGTTCCAGCAATGGCAACTCCATGTCATACAGCTCAGACCTGGGATCCCACCGAGATAGAAGCGCTCTTTGTAAAGGCCGCATATGCGCAAATGCCCAAGGCACCATCTCCAGAGTAGAAGCCATATGCCCAATGACTTGCAAATAATCCCATGCTATGGGTAACGGTAGATCCAAGAGGTTCCGCACCTGCTGCATCAGGTTGACCATCCGCTGATGAGGTAGAAATACTCTGCCCAGTATAGTATCGAACCGAGCTCCCAAAAACTCCAAGTGTTGGGTCGGGTTCAGTCTGCTCTTCACGAAGTTGACTACCCAACCCAGCGCCTGAAGTTGCTCTACCACCAACCGAACCACCCGCTTGCACAAAGCCTCCGACTTCGCCCGGATGAGCCAATCGTCGAGATAGGGATGAACCAGTATTCCTTGACGGCACAGAAAAGCTGCGACGACCACCAGCACCTTGGTGAATACCCTGGGGGCCGTTGCTAACCCGAACGGAAGGGCACAAAACTGAAAATGGTTCCCTAACACCATGAACCTCAGGTACCTCTGATGATGTCCCCGGATTCCGATGTGGAGATACGCCTCGGTTAGATCCAAAGAAGCCAAAAACTCTCCCTTGTGGACAGCCGCAATAACAGACCGCAACGTCTCCATACAGAAACGGGAAACGCGTAAAGCCTTGTTTACCCGCTTCAAATCCAAAATCGGTCTGAACGCGCCCTCCTTCTTGGGAACCACGAATATATGGAATACCTTCCCGTCCTGCGCTCGGCCGGGGGGACTGGAATTACTGCCCCCAATGCCCGCAACTGGTCCAAGGTTTGGGCAATCACCAGCCATTTTTCCGGAGGACCGGATGGGGATGTCATAAAAAGATCCCAGAGCGGACGAGCAAAATCCAACTCGTAACCGTGACGTACGACGTCAAGGACCCACTGGTCCGAGGTGATCTTGACCCATTCCTCCCAATACAGGGACAAGCGACCTCTGACACGCGGAATGGAGGAATGGGTCTGCGCGCCTTCATTGAGTAGCCTTGGTGGGGGTAAACCCCTGCGAGGATCCCGACCGCTGAGGCCGATGTCCCCGAAAGGAAGGAGACCAGGATTGAGACCGTGACGCTTGCTGCCGTTGGGGAAAGGATCCGCCCCTTCCCATATGGAACCAACGCTGACCCCGCAGACGGCCCCTAGAATTCCCGAAGGACTGAAATTGTCGGGGCCTATCCTCAGGCAATTTATAAACCTTGTTGTCTCCCAAGTCCTTGATGAGCTGGTCCAGCTCGGCTCCAAATAACAACTTGCCCTTGAAGGAGAAGGCGCCTAAACGTGACTTAGAAGAGGCATCTGCCGCCCAGTGACGGAGCCACTGCAGCTGCCTGGCTGAAACCGCAGAAGCCATAGTGCGAGCCGAAGTCCATAACAAATCATATAAGGCATCCGCTGTGTAGGCCACTGCAGCCTCCACACAGTTTGCCTGCTCCGCTATGGCCGGTGGGAGATCCTGCTCTGTAAGCAGCTGTTGAATCCAGCAAAGAGCGGCTCTCTGCACCAAACTGCTACAAGCCACCGCTCGTACCCCTAAGGCCGCAACCTCAAAGATACGCCATAAGACGATCTCCAGCTTTCGGTCCTGGAGATCCTTCAACGCTATCCCCCCCATCACGGGGATGGTAGTGTGCTTAACTACGGCCGCTACCGCCGAGTCCACCGAGGGAGATTTGAGAAGGTCCAAAGACTCCGCCGGCAGGGGATACAACTTGTCCATAGCCCGGCTAACCCGCAACGACGCTTCTGGCACATCCCATTCCTTAGAGACAATCTGAAACACTTCGGGATGGAAGGGAAAGGCTTGTGGGGGGAGGCTCGCAGCCCCGCCAGTGCCACATCCCCCATGGAAGTGTCAGCTTCCTGGTGCGGGCCCGATATTTACAACTCCTTCAGAATGTAAGAGATTAGATAATTTAACTTGTCCTTCCCAAACAACCGAAGGACTTGAGGATCATCTCCCTCAAGAGACCCCTGGCCGTCTGCATCTCCCAGTTTTCTATTAGTGTTTTGCCCCTGAAAATAATGGAATGTTTTCATGGATGAAGCTGATGCTAGTGTTGCATCAGATTCATCAAAGCAATCCCATATCTTTCCCATGTTTGTGTGTTTTTAAGCAGAGGTGTATCGGTTATAATACTTGCAAACACACAGAAAGAAGAATTCTGTCCAAAAATCTGTTTACTTTTGGCCATGATGTCTCCATATTGAGGTCCTTAATTTCCCTTACTATTGCTTCCTGACAGCATGTGATCAGCAAATTTATCTCCAATAATTCCTTCCTTCATATGACTCTTTCCACCATGAAATTAAAACAACTAATCACTCTTTTTTAATGAGAAAAACAATGATTCATCTAGATTTTATAAGGAAATAACAAGGTCTTATGCAAGATTCCATTTGTTGATCAAAATACATTATTGAGCTCTTGACCAACTCAAACAGGACATGTCTTGTGGGTGTAAGGGATCTTAGCAACAGCATAAATACATTCATTGTCAGACCTAAAGACCCAATAAGTACATTGTGTAAACTCATGAATAGAGTCTATTAGCTCATCTTAAAATAAATATATTTCTTATAATATAATAATATTTTAATGTTTCTTGGTTACATTCATATTTGCAGTGACTACAGTTTGCAGAATGACTATTTACTTATGATAGTGATAATCCCAAAGCAAACGCCCCCTTCCTAGTACAAAGAGAATAGTGATTGCATGCACTTTTGTACATGTACAAGTCATTGGCCTAGAATCTCAAGTTTATTACTAAACACATACTCCTTTATCTTAAAAGGATATGTTTACCTGCCTCTCATGCTTTCCTTATATATAGTCTTGGAAATGAAAACAGATGTTTAAAGTTCAAAAAAAGGTTTCCTTTATACAAAATATAATAGGGTTCGGTTTATTCTAGTTATTGACATCAAAGTGTAGCTAATTAGTTGGCGTGTTTTTTTTCTAATTTTCATAAACACATGAAAATGATTTTCACTAGAATTGAATATTGACATAACACTTCCAGTATTGGAGGAACAAACGGCTGTCTCACCTGCCCAGTTTTCTGAACAATAAATAAGACTCTAATGTGCTCTTCTTTTAACTTTCTACACAGTACCCTAGGAATTGAACACAATTTAAACACATAACAAAAGGGTGAATAGGTTTCATTTTCGAATTTGAATCATGTTGAACTTTTTTTTTATTTCATTATTTGCAAGGACAGTTAAATGCAAACTGAATTGCATTTATTATTATTAGGTGCCAGGATTGTAGTACTGTGTATCACAAGTAGGATACGCTGTAATCTAGATATCAGTTGATGAGAGTAATACAATAGCATTTAAGTTGAAGACTATGCATCTCGTGTTTATCTGAGCTACGTACATATTGGGAAAAAGTCAACCAGCATGCTCTGCTGCCTTGTTTCATTTCCAGTGTCAAATATTTTGTTTGCTGACCATCATGCTAAGCAGGAAGCTTCAAATGAAAGCTATGAATTCTATGCAGCCCAGAACAAAAACATTGCACAAAAGGGAAAGTAATACATTAAAATGATTTAGGAAGCAACCACTAGGATTGCAATTACGTTTTTCCTACAGAAAAGGGCCAATATTATATATTTTATTATTGCAAAGCAAACAGGAGAAGGACAATTTTCAAAAGACATTTGTCCAGATAAATATCAATTTATATCTGAATATTGCCCACATTTGACCCAGAGAAAAGTAGGTGCAGTGTTCCAAAGTGTGTGTAATTAGGAGCAGGTTTTCCCAAGAGCATTTTTTAGGTCAAGGAGGAATATAATATGTGTAGACTGTATTTTAAAATCTACATTCATTATTTTCAATGGAAAAAAAAATATCTGCATGAAAGGGAAGTGCAAACCTCTGTGAATACATTTTCCCTGGGACAATTTTCAAAGTGAAAGAGCACGCGTACATTCATTTTGAAAATTGGTGCAAAGATGGTGGATAAAAAGCACAAGAGCCATAGCCAGGCTATTTGGCACCTATGGCCAAGTAAAAAAGGGCGCCCTCAACCTAAACATAGCACATGACCTCATGAGCCAGGACACTCTGATAAATGGGGCTTTCATTTTCATTTTAATCCAGCAGGTTCCTCCTGCCCCTATGGGTTTCCAGCTCAATTGGAACCAATACAGGGATCCTGGTGCCATAAGCCTACATTCAAAAACTGAACTGGAAACCCCAAGAAACCAGACTCTGCATGCCATGCAACACCAGAGCAAGAGAAATAGAAATACGTTTCCTCCTGTATTATGCAAAATGAGATATGAGCTTCACATTCCCAAAGTCGAGAGTCCAGCCACTAAATTGAATATAAAATTATTTTTTCTACTCTGGCTGCCTGGACTTTTATTTTCTCCTCATATTGCTTTCCTCTTCTTGGTCTCCTAAATCCTTTACAGAGTCTGCTGTTCATTTTCTGTTTCATCTCTCTCCTGTTTCTTCAGTACCTCATAACGCCTCTGACTAATAATATCAATCTATCCCTTTTCTTCTCCTTTTTCTTCTTCCTCTTTATCTCTATCTCTCTATTCAGTCTTCTAGATTTCATCCTCCCTTCTCTCTCTCCAGTTCTCTGTGCCAATCCTACACCTCCCCACATTTATTTATTTATTTTTAATTTTTATATACCGAAATTCTTGTAAGAACTACAAATCATTCCGGTTTACATAAAACGATAAACTGCCCCACAGAGAGAGGGGCTTTACATGAAACCGTAGAACAGATAGAACGATATAATTGGCTTTACATATAACCGTAGAACAGATGGAACAATATAACTGTATGTTAATTTAACATAGTGATAAATAAATATTATAGTTTAACAGTAATAAATAAATATAAATATTATTAATATTATAAATACAGTTTAACTATTTAACGTAGAAATGTTGACATATTAACGCTGCAAAATAGATACAATACAATGTGATGAGCTTTTGGACTCAAAGATTGTTGTGCAGTTGCAGGGTCCTCATAGTAGGACTTGGTGCGGTGTCCAAAATTTGGGGATACCTCATATTTAGGATGTTTTTCTGTCTGAGTAGAACTAAGAGTCTGGGAAGGCTTGTTGGAAAAGCCAGGTCTTCAGTCTTTTTTTGAATTCTTGATGACTGGGTTCGAGTCTTAGATCTGGGGGGAGCGAGTTCCACTGGAGGGGGCCTGCTGAAGATAGTGCTCGTTTGCTTAATGATGATTTTATTTGTGGGGCATGCAGTGTTCCTTTGTATGCGCTTCTAATAGGTCTAGAAGATGTGTGCGGTTGGAGTTGAGAGCTTAATATAATAGGAGCTAGTTTGTTTATCGCTTTGTGGACGATTGTGAGTACTTTATAGAGAATCCTGTGTTTAATAGGAAGCCAATGTAGGTTGCGAAGGATTGGGGTGATATGATCTTTTTTGTTAGAGCTTGTGAGAATTCTAGCAGCGGAATTCTGTACCATCTGTAATGGTTTGATGGTGTTGATAGGTAAACCTAGCAGAAGGGAGTTGCAATAGTCGAGCTTAGATAATATGATGGATTGCAGTACTAGCCTGAAGTCAGAGAAGTAAAGGAGGGGTTTAAGTTTTTTGAGGACTTGCAGTTTGTAAAAGCAGTCCTTTGTGGTAGTGTTTACGAACTTTTTTAGGTTTAGATGATTGTCTAGCCAGGCTCCAAGGTCTCTGACGTCAGGTGAGAACATGCTATTTGTGTTTGGTGGAGAGAGGCTAGAAGATATTGTAAGGGGATCCTGGGAGATAATGAGCATTTCGGTTTTATTGGCATTCAATACTAAATTGAGGCTTGAGAGTAAGTCTTTAATAGGTTGTAGGCATTCGTTCCAGTATGTGATGGTTTTTTGAAGGGTTTCTGTAATCGGGAGAAGGATTTGTATGTCATCTGCATAGAGGTAATGGGTGAGCTTGAGGTTTGAGAGTAGGTGGCAGAGAGGGAGGAGGTAGATATTGAAGAGGGTGGGTGAAAGTGATGATCCTTGCAGTACTCCTTGCTCTGAAAGGATTGGCTGCGATTCTTTGTTGTTTATCCTAACTTTGTAGAATCTGTTGCTTAAGAAGGAATGAAACCAACTGAGAGCTGTGCCTTTGATCCCTATATTGGCTAGTTGGTCTATAAGTATAGTGTGTTTTACCGTGTCAAACGCAGCAGAAAGATCAAGAAGAACAAGCAGGTAAGATTGTTTTTCTCCAGGTTAACGAGGATGGTGTCAGTGAGAGATAGTAAGAGAGATTCGGTGTTTAGGCGTTTTCGGAAGCCATATTGAGCTGGGGATAGAATGTTATGATCTTCTAGATAATCTGACAGTTGCTTGTTGACAATTTTTTCCATCAGTTTGGCGAAGAGTGGTAAGTTTGCGATAGGTCGGAAGTTAGCTGGGTCTGATGTAGAGGCATTTGGTTTCTTAAGTAGAGGTTTGAGGATTGCCAATTTTAATTGGTTTGGCACTAAACCTTGAGAAAGGGATGTGTTGATAATTTCTGCAATTGGTTTTGAGATGGTGTTTGGTATGGTGATGAGGAGATTTGTAGGTAATGGGTCTGATGGGTGGGAGGATGGTTTGAGTTTCTTGAGTGTATTTTCAATCTCCAGTGAAGAAGTGAGCTCGAATGAATCCAGGCTTGTGTTTTGTTGAGGCAAGGCTATGAGATGGTGTGTTAGGGTAAGGCTGTTGGTTGTGATTGAATGGGTAAGGTTGGTGATTTTTGCCTTGAAGTAGTTGGCTAGTTCATTTGCTTTGTTGAGAGCTTGGTGGTCTGGGATGGTGGGAGGAGATGGTTTGGTTAAAGAGGAGACATAAGAGAAAAGAGCCTTTGAATCGAAAATGAAGTTGTGGATTTTTTTTGCGTAGAATTCTTTCTTTGTTCTGAGGATGGTATTCCTGTAAGTGTTGAGGAGGGATTTGTAGATGGCCTGTGTCGAGGTGGTTGGGTTTTTTCTCCAGCTTTGTTCTTTTTTTCTAAGAGCTTGCTTAAGTGATTTAAGTTCTGGGGTAAACCAGGGTTTTCTATTGTCTAATGTGGGTTGTATTGTTTTGGTTGAAGTTGGGCAGATTTGATCTGCAATTTTATTGTTAATCTTGATCCATGTGGTGGTTGCAGTTGTTGCGTCTGTGAAGTCTAGTTGATTTAATGCTTCTGATATCTTTTCACTGAGTAAGTCTGGAGAGCATGGTTTCCTGAAGTGGATGGTGGATTTGGTAGTGATTTGCGGTGGTGGGTTGTTGATCCTAAGGGTTGTGTGGATGATTCTGTGGTCTGACCATGGAACTTGTGAGCTAGTGGGGTTGGTGTGAATGGTAAAGGGTTCGTTAATAAAGATGAGGTCCAAAGTGTGGCCTGCCTTATGGGTAGGACTGTTGATAATTTGAGCAAAGCCCAAATGGCTAAGTGAGGAAAGGACTGTTTGGCAGTTGAAGGATTGTGGAGTAGCGTCTACATGTAAATTAAAGTCTCCGAGGATTATAGCAGGTTTATCAGCATTTATGTGTTTGGCTATAAGTTCGATCAGTAGAGATGGATCCAAATCTAAGGTTCCTGGTGGGGCGTAGACTAAGGCTATTTGGATTTGATCAGATTTAAAGAGGGAGAATTCTAGTTTGGTGGAGGTGTTAGTAAGTTGTAAAGTTATATTGAGTCCTTTTTTTGCTGCAAGGAGGAGTCCCCCACCTCTTTTTTTGGGTCTGGGGACCGAGAATAAGTCGTAAGATTGCATGGGCAGCTGATTTGTAAGTACAGTATCTGTGTGTTTTAGCCATGTCTCTGTGATTGCACAGATATCTGGGTTAACTTCTATGAGATAGTCCCTGAGGATGTCCATTTTTTTGCAAAGAGACTGAGCGTTGAATAGGGTTAAGGTAAACAGAGAGAGTCCTAGGAATTGTGTTATCGGCGATATCATTATTGGTATAAGCCTTTGTTGTCGAGCGATGTGATGAATTGCAGGTTTTGTGTGCTTTCTGAGTTTGTACCAGATTTTGGGTATGGTGCAGGGGTGCATTGTTGTGTTTGGGAAAATGTTGCGATATTAAAGATACTGCAATAAATATTGGAGAGGCTGGATGAATGCTGGATGAATGCTGGAGAGGCTGGATGAATGCTGGATGAATGCTGGAGAGGCTGGATGAATGCTGGCGAGGCTGGATGAATGCTGGATGAATGCTGGAGAGGCTGGATGAATGCTGGCGAGGCTGGATGAATGCTGGATGAATGCTGGCGAGGCTGGATGAATGCTGGCGAGGCTGGATGAATGCTGGATGAATGCTGGAGAGGCTGGATGAATGCTGGAGAGGCTGGGTGAGTGTTGAAGAAGCAGATGTGTGTATGGAACCTGGAACATGGGATCGCTGGACGAATGCTTGGGTGGAGCTGACGTTGTGTGCTTCGGTTGTAGAGGCAGAGTTGAGTGGCAGGGTCGTTTAGCGTGGGTGGTTTCTTGTTATGCTCCGGTTCACACGAAGGGGCACACAAAGGGGCAGGCCTAGCAGGGTGGGATTTAAAGCCCTGCCGGGCTCTATCTGGTTGGCTGCCTTCCTTTTTTTGGGCGGGCCTTGGCGCGTTTCCCTGTTTTTTGTTTTTTATCTTTTCATTGCGATTGGGCCTCGGCGCGCGCTGCTGGCGTTGGGGTCCCCCGGGTGGGGAGGCCGAGCACTGACCTGACCTTCCCCCGGTGGGGCTCCGGCGCCGGTCGCGCAGGTCTTCGGTCGCCGCGTCGCCGCGTGGAGAGAGGAGGAAATGGCGCCTGCAGCCTGGTTTTAAAGCCCTGCCGGGCTCTATCTGGTTGGCTGCCTTCCTTTTTTTGGGCGGGTTCCCCTCTATTGCCCTCTCTCACTCCTCTCTATTGCCCTCTCTCACTCTCATCTCCCCTCTATTGCCCTCTCTCACTCCTTCATCATCCCCTCACTGAGTTGCTCCTTTTACCATCTCCAGCACCTCTTGTCCTTCCCTTCAACAGCTGCATCCTTTCTTCTGCTCTTGAAAACCCTTCATCTCCAAATCCTCCTCTTCCCCTCCCCCTTCCACAGTCATCTTCCAACCAATCAAACCTTCCACTCTTGCCTAGGGCTGGTGTATAGGTATTAAGCACCCTAGGTGAACCTTACAGCCTTGCACCCACCTCCTCCCCAGTTGTACCCTTCCCATTCATAATTCAAAATTATGCATTTATAATAACAGATTTTACATGAGAGAGCCTTCTGAAGTAAAAAAAAATAAATCACTTATAGCTTGTATATTATATATACATGTACTGCTGTGGTGCCAACCAGAAACCCTGGAAAAAAATAAAAAAAGACCCTTGGAACCCATATGATATTAGGCCAATGGTAATGCATGTTGGGTGTGGGTTTGGCCCTGGGAAAGCCATGTATTGAATTGCAATTACAATTTTGTAAATCTCCCATATCAAAACAGCCCTAACTGCCAGCACTCAAACAGTAAATGTCCTACTTATGAAAAAGGGCCCAAAAAACAACAAGGTAGGCAATCTAAAAAAGCCGTGAGCAAGTGTAAGAAAGTAGATGCCAAAAAGTCTTTTTCAATTTGGGCGGTTTTATTGTTTTTATACGTCTCCAGCCATTAAAGAAATTGAAAGACTTTCTTTGGCATCTACTTTCTTACATTTGCTCACTACTTATAAAAAGGCGACACTGTAAATATTACACCAGGTTCTAAAACACCAATATACCTCCTATTAGGAAAACAAGCCAAGCTGCTATAGATCCCTACAAAAAATATATATGCTAGCAGAATACTTCACTTCTGTCACATGTATAGAACATAGACAGACCCTCACTAAATACGAAGGGGCAGATTTTAAAAACCCTGCGCACCGGCGCGCCTATGTTGCATAGGCCGCCGGTGCACGCAAAGCCCCAGGACGTGCGTAAGTGTCGGGGGCTGTGTGGCATTCGGGGGCATTCCGAGGGTGGGTCCATGGGCATGGGGCCGGCCCAGGGGCGTGGCCGAGGCCTCTGAACCAGCCCCCAGGCCGGGGAATGGTGCACCGGCAGCCGGTCAGTACGTGCAAGTTACGCCTGCCTCGGGCGGGTAGTTAGGGCTGGGGCGTATGTTAGGTAGGGGAAGGGAGGGGAAGGTGGGGGGGGCCAGAAAAAATGTTCCCTCCGAGGCCACTCCGATTTCAGAGCGGCCTCGGAGGGAACGGAGGCAGGCTGCTCGGCGTGCGCAGGTTGCACAATTGTGCACCCCCCTGCGCGCGCCAACCCTAGATTTTATAACATGCGCGCGGCAGCACACGCATGTTATAAAATCGGGCGTAGATTTGTTCGCACCGGGTTGCACGAACAAATCTATGCCCACGCATAACTTTAAAAATGTACCCCAAAGTAAAGAGACCATAAATTATAGATAGAAATATGCAAATACTGAACTGAAAACCACAAAAAGTCAGACTCTATATGTAGTGCAACAAGGGAAAAATAGAAACATCGCCATTCCTCATAAAATACTAAACAATAAAATAAAGAAATATAAAACATCAATCATAATAGTAAAACCATACTAATAAAAAGAAATATTTCAAAACAGTTGACAAATAGAATAGCATCCAGTAATTAAAAACTCATATAAAACTTTTCCTCATGGCAATAAAATATTTCAAAACAGCAGATACATTAAATAATACCCAATAATTATAACTAACAGATTAATAATCCCCAGCTTTCCATACCTGGGAACCTTTGATTTCCAGGTGCTCTAATATTGTCATGGATTAGCAGGGTGGTAGCGGGAATTGATTGTTGCACACAAACATTCTCCCCTCTCGTGGTTATTCTCTCTCTAACTCACATTCACATTCATACATACACATGCTTGTTTACTCTCACATGCTCAAACATATTCACACATGCTCGTTTGCCTTCTCACATGTTCAGTCATACACATGTACACACTCACTTGTGATCTCTGTCACATGCTCATACTCACATAAACTCTTTGCTCTGTCTCTCATATGCTCAATTATACACACACAAACACATGCTCATTCGCTTTCTCTCACATACACAATCACACACACATGCTTGCTCACTCTCTCTCAAATGCACAATCATGCACACATACACATTCGCTCAATCTCTCTCACATGCACAATCATGCGCACACTTGTTTTCTCTTTTACATATATAATTATACTCACATATATGCTAGTTTGCTCTCACACATGCTCTATTATATACATATGCTTATTTGCTCTCTCACATGCTCACTTATACACACAAACAAATGCTTGTTTGCTCTCTCACATGTTCAGTCATACATACTCACACACAAGCTCTGCTTTCACACATGCTCAATCATATACACTCGCTCATTAGCTCTCTCACATGCTCAATCATACACACAAATGTTTGTTCACTTTCTCACATGCTCCACTCTCTTTCATATGTGCTCAATCATACACACTCATGCCCTTCACTTTCACATGCTCAGTCATGCACGCACACACAAACGCTCATTCGCTCGTTCTCACATGCTCACATACACACACATGCTCCTGTGCTGTCTCTCTCATACACACATGATCAACCATACATACAAACATGCTCATTTGCTATCTCTCACACATGCTCAGTCACAAACACACAGATACATACATGGATCATTGCTCTCTCCCTCACACAAACACACACACACATGCTCCTTCTTTCTCTCTCTTTCTCTTTGCAGGCATGCTTCTTCTGACTGCAGGGGTGGAATGGGAGGCCTTTGGCGGGTTTTGGCCCACAGGCCACGTTGTTCTTAAATACGAGGGAGGTGAAGGAGGCCCATATTATTTCATGGGCTGGCTCCTCCCGACTTCTGCTCCATGGGCCACGCGCTCATTCTGACTGCTGAGGCAGGGTGGGAAGCTGATGCAGCTCCAAGGGTAGTACTTCTTCAGGCTGCGGGGACGGGCAGAGAGGCCAATGTTTTATTTTCGCAGCTCACGCACTCCCTAAATGCAGTGGAGGAGGCTGATGCTGTTTGGCAGAGTGCGCTCCTGACTTCCGAGGGTGGGAGGCCGATGGTGCTTCTTGCAGCTCTGTGGGCCCCTCTGCACCTGACTGCTCATGGGCAGGGGGCAGCATTGGTGGATTTTTTTTGTCTCAATTTGGGGGCCACCACCGCTTTCCCCCACCCCCGACTCCAGAAGCTGGTACAGCAGCTCTTCTCCCCCTGGCAGCTGAGCTCTTGAGGTGCCAAAGCTCTATCAGTAGAGGGGAGGCTGGCGGATTGTCTATCACGTTTTGAAACTGATGGCGTCCCTCGAGGAAGGCGCCTATGGCTAGCTACGGCTCTGAAAAGCTCACACAGACTTTGCAGCCATGCAGGTACTTTGAAAACTGCCCTCATTGGAGGCCATTTTGAATAGCCCACAGTGTTGCAAATGTGTGCACATGCTTTTAATATGCGTACTTTGCAGCATTAAAAGAGGCTTGCTATTTCTTCAGAGGCCAAATCGATCAAAACCAGATGTTGATGAGAGAGAGATGGACCCTGATGTAGATAATTTTCTATACGCAACCTCATCGGGACTTTGGGACTTTGAATTTTTGGATCTTTTCTAATTTACAGCTGATTTATTGAACAGACACCACAAATTTAAGAATTTTTGAACATTTACTTGTTATATTTTGAAGTATGAATTAACATTTTTTCTCACACAAGAAGCTCTATTTATATGTAGCCACTGAGACCAGTGATTCTATGGGAGCGTATTAAATTAAAGTGCTGTGTTTGGGCTGCTTTCACATATATATATTTTCTAAAAATGTTCTCATTTATACACTTTTTCAAATTTCTTTAGAAATTTATAAATATTTCTGCATGTTTGCTTAAAAATCAAGACACCTCCACACTAGAATGTGTTACAAAAACGATAGACATTGAACATTGGAAATATAGTAGAAACAGAGGGTACTGAATTTTGGGATTACAGTATATATGGATAATATTTGATATTTGGACAGTATTTATATAAGTTTTAAGGGTAAAGCATGGTTATGGATGAATGAGTGTGGTGGTATGAATGGTAAGTAAGGTATGAATGTAGTGAGTGATGTTTAATAGCATGAAGAGGGATTAATATTAGGTTTTAATATTATGTATATGGATTTATAATATGGTTGAATATGTGTCCAATTTGTTATGGGATATTTGACACAGAATCATTGTCTCTTGGGTGCACTATTTATAACATATATTTTTAAAAGCATACTTGTGAATATAATTGTATTTATGAGTGTTGTTAATTTATGTAAAACTACTATATATGTATTTACCAAATATATTAAAAGATTAAGCGAATCAATTTTGTGTGTCACATAATAAACATTAATAAGATGTTGTGACAATATGTAATGTAAACAAATATTTTACATGTATTATTCCCTCTGATGCATTTATTAGTATATTTATAATATATTCAGAGGTGTTGCACTTACATTGTATGTTACAAAAAAAAAAGCATTTACTGAGAAATCTGCTGAATAGTAATAAGCTTAAAAAATACACATTGCCTTCTGATGATGTCCATGAACTAAATCCACAAAGTCACATATTAAACAGTTCTCACACATGTAGTGGTCTCCCTTGATTCCAGATACCCATTTAGGCCATTCCCAGGGATTCTCTCTCAGACCTTTCGGAAATCCCTTGATGGCTCCTGATTACTACTTGTGATTCTCCTCCTCTCCTGATACCTTTGAATGAGCAGGATAGAGCAACCTGGATAAAGATGATTTCTTTTCCACTCCTGTAGGCTCTCCGATTTAATTTCACTAGTAGTAGCAGCTATGATGACATTCCTGCCCACTCTCCATGGCAGCAGAACTTCTACTATTATACACACTCTGAGGCCAATACTCAAAGGCATTTATCTGGATAACTTTTGCATTTACAAGATAAATGCTGATGATTGAATATTGATGGAATTTGTCCAGCTACATTTTCATCAGATTAGTCATTATCCAGCTAAAATTTAGCTTAATAATGTAGGGGCTTTTCAGGTATGTTCCGGATTGAAGATGAGTTAGCGATATTACTTATTTGGCTAGTTCCAATATTTGAAGTTAGTCAAATTAGTTATTTGAATAACTCTAAATGTGGACATGAGCAGGTATAAAGTTATCCAAGAACATGTTCCCGGGTAACTTTAAGCTTATGCAGCTACCTTCAAAGGATATGGCCATATAATCACCAACAGAACTGAAAGAAAAAGCAAGTTTGGGCTGGTGATCCATGCCATCTTTCACTCCCCACCCCCACCCCTCATCCCAAAAGGTGTTCACATTGGTGCCAATGGGACCATATCCCCTCCTCCCTAATTCTTCCAAAATCTTTAAAAAAACATGGCAGGCCAAAAGGTTCAAGGAGCTGAGCCAGCTTCCCTCCCCCCCCCCCCAAACACACACACACTTGATTCCAATTTTGCTGAAATCTGAGTGCCCCCTCCCACCCATCCCTCAAGCCAACCTCAACCCTCTTGATTCTGGTGACAGCCTCCATATCACCTCAGACGCTAGGACCACTGTTTAGCTCCTGGTGCCATCATGAGGGTCAGTGGATGTTCTATTCCTAGTAGGGATGTGAATCGTTTTTTGACGATTTAAAATATCGTCCGATATATTTTAAATCGTCAAAAATCGTTAGGGCCACGATACAATACCAATTCCCCCGATTTATCGTCAAAAAATCGTAAATCGGGGGAAGGGGGAGGGCAGGAAAACCGGCACACTAAAACCCCCTAAAACCCACCCCCGACCCTTTAAATTAAATCCCCCACCCTCCCGAACCCCCCCCCCAAATGCCTTAAATTACCTGGGGGTCCAGCGGCACACTAAAACACGGCACACTAAAACCCACCCCGACCCTTTAAATTAAATCCCCCACCCCCAAATGCCTTAAATTACCTGGGGGTCCGTAGCCTTAAATTACCTCCGTAGCGGTGGTCCGTAGCTAAATCGGGGGAAGGGGGAGAGCAGGAAAAGCGGCACACTAAATCCTGTGGTCTTCAGCCGGCGCCATTTTGCAAAATGGCCGCCGCAAAATGGCGGCGGCCATAGACCAAAACGATTCGACGCAGGAGGTCGTTCCGGACCCCCGCTGGACTTTTGGCAAGTCTTGTGGGGGTCAGGAGGCCCCCCCAAGCTGGCCAAAAGTTCCTGGGGGTCCAGCGGGCGTTCCGACCCCCGCTGAACGACCTCCTGCCGGCGCCATTTTCCGTACGGAAAACGATTCGCGGCAGGAAATCGCTCCCGGACGCCCACTGGACCCCCAGGAACTTTTGGCCAGCTTGGGGGGGCCTCCTGACCCCCACAAGACTTACCAAAAGTCCAGCGGGGGTCCGGAACGACCTCCTGCGTCGAATCGTTTTGGTCTATGGCCGCCGCCATTTTGCGGCGGCCATTTTGCAAAATGGCGCCGGCTGAAGACCACAGGATTTAGTGTGCCGCTTTTCCTGCTCTCCCCCTTCCCCCGATTTAGCTACGGACCGCCGCTACGGAGGTAATTTAAGGCTACGGACCCCCAGGTAATTTAAGGCATTTGGGGGTGGGGGATTTAATTTAAAGGGTCGGGGTGGGTTTTAGTGTGCCATGTTTTAGTGTGCTGCTGGACCCCCAGGTAATTTAAGGCATTTGGGGGGGGGGGGTTCGGGAGGGTGGGGGGTTTAATTTAAAGGGTCGGGGGTGGGTTTTAGGGGGTTTTAGTGTGCCGGCTCACGATTTTAACGATACTTTACACACCCAAACGGCAACAATACGATTCCCTCCCCCTCCCAGCCGAAATCGATCGTTAAGACGATCGAGGACACGATTCACATCTCTAATTCCTAGTAAGGAGCCTTACATTCCTTAAAGCACTTCAATTCGCTTACGACAGTCAAGACACAGAAACAGCCTATGAGATATGACGTTCCCAAAACAGTCTGTTTCACTTGTTGAAAGTGGCAAGAAAAATATTTACATCAGAGCAGTTTCGTTAGACCTTCTCGTTTCCTTGAACTGAAAGGGCAGATTTCAACACTGTGAAAAAGAAAGTCATTTCTTTTCTCCAATAAGTTTTCTTTTTCTTACCAACCCATTTAATAATTTCTATTAATGTTCTATCTTGCACTAAATGAAATACTCCAGGACTTGGCAGTCCTTCCCAAGCCAAGACTATATATAACAGGATGTTCAGGCAATCTGTATCACAGGGTCGGATTATTTACTGATCTTGATGCAGGGAACTTCTGCAGGTACTACTGATAACAATCAAACTACTCAGTTTACCGCTTTCTCTCTCCTTCATGCTTTAGGTGAAAGTTAGAGTGATTGGATCAGGGACAGATCTTCTCTTCTGTCATACTGGGCAATGCAAGGGTTGAACTTTCATGTTCCAGGATAAACTCCCATTCCTTCCTCTGCTTTCTCAACTCTTCTTTCTAGAACATCAACTTCCTCTCTTCTCAGGATTTACATACGGTTTAGTTTCTCTTCTGTACCAAGGGGGAAATCAGGCTGAGGCACCTTTTCTCCTTGAAAACTCAAATTCTGACACCCCCCCCCCCCCTCTCTACTAGTTTAGAAGAACATTTACATTTTCTTCTGTATGGGTCTTTGCATTCCTTCTGTCACTCAGTGAAATATAGCACCCAATCATCCTTGTCCAGGACCAAATCATTTCAAAATCTACTGGCAGAACAGCAAAACTGTACATTCACAATGGGAAATGAAGGTGCTCACTATCAGGCCAATACATTAAACCCTGTTTGGCCGCGCGTTTTTGACGTGCTATTATTACCCCTTTATACAGTAAGGGGTAGTAATAGCGCATGGAAAATGCACAGCCCACCCACGAAACTAATAGCACTCATCACATGCAAATGCATGTTGATGAGCCTATTAGGTATTCACCTGCAATACAGAAAGCAAAATGTGCAGCCAAGCCGCACATTTTACTCTCAGAAATTAACTCCTGCCTTTGGCAGGAGTTAATTTCAGGCGGCACCAGGCAAGTGTACAGAAAAGCAGAAAAAACTGTTTTTCTGTACACCCTCCGACTTAATATCATAGCGATATTAAGTCGGAGGCCCCCCCCCCCCCCCAAAAAAAAATCTTTAAAAAGAAAAAAATCTGCTCGTGTCCCATGGATTGGAAAATGGATGCTCAATTTTGCTGGCGTCCGTATTCCGAACTCGTGGCTGTCAGCGGGTTTGACAACCGACGCCGGTAATATTAAGCGTCAGCTGTCAAACCCACTGACAGCCGCTGCTTCCACCAATAAGGAGGCGCTAGGGACTCACTAGTGTCCCTAGCGCCTCATTAGCGCGGGCCCTAATTTAAATACTGAATCGCACGCCCAGGAGAGGTGCCTGGGCATGCGTTGCAGCGCTGTCTCTCCCGTACAGTTTATACTGTATGGGCCTGATTACAAATGAATACAGTATTGCTTTTAGTAAAGCAATAAGAACTTACAATCATGTTAGTGGAGATTTTCTCTCATAAAGTAGGGATACGCAATTCTGATATTCAAGAGCTGCATATAGGTCTGATCTTTTGGTTAACTAAAATATACAAAGTATGCCAAATATGTGTGAATATTCTGTGTGGATATCCTGATACTGAGACCTGTTTGCAGCTTTCAAGGAACATAATTTCCTGTCCCTATTCTGTTTCACACTAATGAGGAACAGATAGCAATAAAGATTTTCTTTATAGATCACTCAAAGGTTATAGGCAAGATGCAGAAGAAGGGTAGTATTCCAACAAACCTGCCTTAGGGAGCTATGTACCAAGCATTTTTCCTGTAGATACAAAATAGGAAAATACTCTAGTATATCAGCCCCTTAATACTTTTGTTATATTTTGCTTCTGTGACAAACAAAATCAGGACAACTGCCCCAATTACATTTTTTGAAGTAATGAAAATGTAGCTGAATACACACTAAATTCAACTGTACAGCTGAAAAGCATGTTTACTATTATTAGTGTATGCTGTAAGTGCATTTATTTGACATGCTAAATACAGCACTATGTACAAAAGCCCTATTGCATGGCCCAGCAGGCATTTTATAGCCCATCTCCAAGTGTATTAAAAGTTAGTATGCTACATATGTGTAATTGTTACATATCATGGCAATGACATTATTAGACACTGCCATACTATGTACAAAGCCTATAGTACCAGAAGTTAAATTTCACATGCCTTCTAATGCATCAACTTTCACTTCTGATCTGGAGCTGACGTAAAATCTTAGGGAGTTATTTTCTAAAAGCTTATCGCACGCAATATGGCCATATCGTGTGCGATAAGCTCTATCGCACGCGAAAAGGCCCTTCTCGCGTGCGATAGCATGCAAATTCGATTCAGGGCGTTGTCATGGCAGGGAGGGGGTGGAGTCGGCGGTGTCTTTGCTGGCGGCGATAATGTTACTAACATTATCAGCCAGTAACACGCTCAATAGCACCACCTTTCACGGTGGTGCTATTCGGTGCGAAAGCTGGCAGCCGGTACACCACGGCCGACAAAATCACACCGCCATGGGCAAAGGCTGCAGATTTTTGCAGGCCTGCCCCCCCCCCCTATGCCCCCCGTTTTCGCTGGATTCATCATTCTGCGAAGAATGATGAATCCAGCCTTGACAAGTGAGCTGACTTGTCATGGCAGTCCATAATTTGATTCAGGGCTAGGCAATGCCAAATAGATGATGGAATCAAGATAGTAGGAGGTAAGACGCTAACTTGCCAACCAGTCTGGGGTGTTATGAGAATCCAGGCGCCTGGATATGTTAGCTTTGGGGAGAGGTTTGGAGGGGGATGGGCCAGATATGTAGACCGGGAAGGTAGCACTTAGCATAGAGAAAGCCAAATTATATGTAAAATGTGCACACGCTAAAAGTGGCATGCTCCCTTTTATGTGGCCCTTTGATCACATGTACTCTGCATACCATTATTTCAGTACATTGGGTCACATACCATGTGCAGCAGAAAGTGCATTAAAATCTGTGTAGCAAAACATTATTTTTTTCCAGACGGGAGTAAGCAGCAGTTTTCTCCTGTTCTTTTGGGCATCCTGCTCAATCGGTACCGGAGCAAGGATCCAGCACCATGAATTTTCATTTCCAACCAGTCAGGGATTTTTTTCTCCTATTTTATATTCCCTCTCAATTCACTTAGCCCAGTCATTGCAGTGATAGTTCTGGGTCAGTAGCCATGCACCAGGGCTCCTTCTGGAACCCTACAAACCTCATCCTTAGAACTGACCACAGGACTCCCACAGAAACATTTTCAGGGGGGACAGAGTAGCATAACAAGCAAAAAAATAGGGGGGTGTATAAAAACAAAATCATAGAAATAATAACAATTAGTCATCAAAATCTAGTGGGGAGGTGAATGAAACTTCCTGCCATCCCCTCACCCTCCCCACCCCCAGCAAGGATCCATGTTTGGCCACTAAGTGTCTCGATCACATTTATTTATTTATTTCTTTTAAAAAATAGTTCTTACCTGCACATTCCACTATTCAAGGTGGGGTACATAAAAACATGCATAATAGAAACAAAATCAAAAAATACATAATCCTGCAATTATAAATACATATATAATAACCTTCCATGCAGCAAAACTCAATTAGAGCTTAAACCTGCAACTCTAAATACCTGCATATTAACCATCTGGTTACATTAATACCTGTGTATTAGCCTTCAGCTAATTTATCGACAAATCAACATTTTGAAACAGAAATTATCATTTTCTTTACAGAGAAAAACAATAACAAAAATTATCATTAATCCTATCCATCACCTTCCTATAAGACTAGACTTCCATTATTATGTTACTTTAAACACATATTGAGCCTTGAATTAAATTAACACTTACTCCTTTCAGTTTAAACTTCAAACACTTGGACAAAGAGTAACTTTTTCTTAAAAGTCTGTGTACAAGCAGTTTTCCTTAATTCCTCAGGAAGAGAGTTCTAAAATACAGGTCCAGTTAACTCAGAATTTCTGGGCTCAGTATCCTCAAGACATACCATCCGAGATGATGGAATGTCGAGAAGAAAGCGAGTTGCCAAAATCAGCACTCTGGGGGGATTATAAATCTTCAGTGAAACATTAGTGCATGTGGTCATCTCACTGTAAAGAGCCGATGTATAAGCATGGCTAATTTAAATTCTATCCTCCTTGTGATCAGAAGCCAATGTAAAGCATGCAACACAGGAGTGATGTGTTCATGTAAACTTTTTCCTGTCAAAATGTGAGCTGCAGTATTCTGGATTACCTACAGAGATCTTAAAATAGCTGCTGGTAATCCAATATATAAAGAATTACAATAATCCTGGCCTCCTAACACCATGACCTGTAGAATTGTATGAAAATCGGAGTAATTCAAATAAAGTTTTAAATTTCGCAGCATCCAAAGTTTGAAAAAAGAAGATACAACCACCAATTTATTATGAGCTGTCATAAATAGGTCTTGCTCAAATAATACACCATGATTAATCACCTGTGAAGATACTAATATAGTATGAACTTCAAATTATATATTTGTCAGCATACTAGTGAAAAGAGTTTTACTAAGTATTAGGATATCAGTTTCTGCAACATTAAGCAAGAGTTTGTTGTCAGTTAGCCACAACCTCACTCCCTTCAAACAACTTTGCATCAAACAGACTGCATCTGACCAAGTTGATATAATTGGGACAAAAAACTGCCTATAACCAGCATAGATACAATAACTAACTCCTAAACCTCCTAACAACAGATCAGGGCTAAGTAGATGTTAAAAATGGTTGTAAATAATGTTGATTCCTGTGGAAACCCTGTATTTATTTATTTATTTATTTATTTAACGTTTCTTTTATACCGATGACCGTTCGCACATCGCATCGGTTTACAGTGAACACAAAACCATTGGGCGGGGCCCTTACATAAAACAGATAATATACTGAACTAGGAAACATATAATTGAAATTAGGGGGGAGCCCTTACATCAAAACTATTTACATCAAAACTATATACAGAATTAGTGCACAGTACCAAATCGACAAGCATAGAGGTGGTCATATCAGGAATACTGTATTGAGTGAATGTATTGAGTGAATACCAAGTGTTGCCCTGGAGGTTGACCCTTGGGCCGAGGTGGGGTTGATGCAACCAATAGGAGGGATCCTACGGGTCCACACTGTCAGCAGTCAAAGAGGGCTGATGGACGGAGGCCGGCTAGCGCTTCACCAATACCAGCCCTCGTTCCCCGCGAGTTGAGCCTTTGGGTGCCAGGGCCCGTTGGACTTAAATGGGCCTCTGTCAGTCGTCATCGATGGAAGGATCGAGGTCAGCCCACAGGCAGTAACAGGAGAGAGTGGCAGTCTGTACTGGACGAGGCGAAGTCCCGGAGACCCGGACACCAAGAGAAACAAAGGCAGACAGGGGGCACCGGTGCAAGAACAAGCCATTTTTTGGGTTAGCATGCACTAACTCCCCATCAGTGTGTGCTAACATTTAAATGTTAGTACGCACTAACCCGAAATTTCGGGTTCCGGAAAAAAAAATCCCGATCCACAGGAAAAATGAAATTTCCTGCGGCGGGCCGAAACCGAAGTCCGAACCAATAGGTTTGGGATTCGGACATCTCTAGTGACTAGCTGTAAAGCCAGAAATAAAGTTGAGAATTTTGTTTTTTCCTGAGAGTGGTGTAACTATTTTCTAGGCTTTATTTGTGCCAGCACAATGGGAGAAGGGCCAATGCTCTCCCTGACCAGTCAAAGGAAAATGAGTTAGCCCTACTGTTTCTATCCGGATCCACTTTTACCAACTGCATAACCCATAATTTGGTACCCACTAAATACATTTGAGAGTCTATCCACCCTCATTCAGGCATAGTACTTCTCACAATTTTATCTATCCTAGAGGTAGGACTATATTAATATCATCATTTAAAGCTTTTATAATCTCATGGAATGAATAGGCACCCTGATGAATTCATGAATGCATGATGATAATGACTCCCTCTACTGCCAGGGACAGCCAACACTGCCCTATATTTATTTATTTTATTTATTTAGCATTTTTTCTATACCGACCTTCAAAGTTAAATACCTTATCAGGTCGGTTTACATCGAACAGGGACGTAAACAGTAAACATAAACAACTTATTATAATCAGGAGAAACAAAGTTACATTTAACAAGGACTGCAAAACTTGGAAGCTTAAACAGCTGGAAAGAAGGCGTAAGAGGGTAGTAAGTTAAGAAACTAAGATCTAAAAGTCCGTGCTAGTGCTAGTTGAGCTATTATGATAATACTGGTGCTTGTGTCGTATTTAGAGAGGATCTGGGTTCCATTGCTCATGAGCCGGTTCGTCGTCTAATGTGTGTCTGAGGGGTCCGGGAAGGCTTGGCGGAACAACCAGGTCTTGAGTTTTTTCTTAAATGTTACTAGGCAGGGTTCCAGCCTGAGATCTGCTGGGAGGTTGTTCCAGATAGCTGGGCCTATATGTTTGCCTTGATTAGATTGTAACCTTTGTCAAGCAGGGACTGACTCTCTTATTTGTTTTTCTATAGCACTGCATATGTCGCATAGAAGTGATTAGTAAAAATTGAACCTAGGTTTTTCTGCATGGCAAAGCACTGCCACTGAGCCAAAGGGCCAGCTCTGTGTGATCACTTTCCAGTCCAAAAGTCTCATAATTAGTGTGTCATATAAAGGCATAGATAAATAGATATGCAGATAAATAATATGTACTAGAAAGTAGAAATGTATAACATAGGAAAGTTCATTTGCTAATCAGTTACTCCCTCTATCCAGGTTCCTAGGCAATACCATCATATATTTATCACTTCACTGACATGAGTAGCATCTGTAAAAGTGGCTACTTTGTTAAAGAAACACATTTCTAAGCTATTGTTAAGGGTAAGAGTGTGTTTGAAATCAAGTTGGTTTATTACAGAAGAGGACTTTGGACAGGGTAGAGATGAGAAATTATGACCTCCTCACCAGTTACAAATATGTTAATACAGTATTTATGGGTTTCTATCATTACATTATTGCACTAAATTCTGCATGTTATAGATGATAAAAGTAATAAATCTTCACTATTGAAATCCTGGGAAAGGAATCTGTCTTTTATAGGATATAAGTGGTCTTAGAACAGTGCAGTTTATTGATATATTTGTTTTGTTTTTTTTAATCTTATGTTAAATTAAAGCACAGATGCAAACCACTAAAATAGAAACTATCATTTCTGAAATCTTTCTGAAATCACAAATATTTTTTTTATATAGTTACTTGTAGTCTCAGAAAGATTTGAGAAAAAATGGCTTTTGACAGAATGAAACTTTGCAACAATCAGGAATGTATTTTAGTGCTTGTAATTGGCATGATATATTTTTCAATTAAAAAATGCTATTTGAACAAATAAAATGAGCACAAAACAGCCCTCAAGGACGTAGCCCTCTGTGCCTGCCTCTCTCTAACCTACCAGAAAGCTCTAGTGGAAGAGTCTGCCCCTAACTAAGCTGCTTCTAACCCTGAAAATGGAATGCAGTAAGCACAGTGAAAAGAAATTCAAAGCAAAAGATAAGCTGAAAACCCAGAGGAAAATACTACACATTATAAATGATAATCACCTTTAGAACTGGTGGTGTGACAGTCAGTTATTGACTTCAACGTACGCTACTTAGTATCTCTTCTCACTGTCTCGTTGTTGATCAGATGAGTGTTAATAATGGTTGAGGGATTCTAATTCTTTGTCCTTTTTCTTTTTTTTAGAGAAAAAGCTGCCATCAACAAAAAAGGGAGCTAGGAATGCAAATTAGATTTAATAAACATGTCCAGATTTAATTATGGACACCAGCATAAATGCATACTGAAACAAATAAACCGATAAAGGTGGGGGGATTAAAATGAAAAGCAAAGGCCTTTGTGAAAAGCAGAGCTAATGTTGTCTATCTGGATTGTAAGCTTCACTAGCTGCTGCTCTGCCAGACCATCCACCAGATCAAAGGGCAGTATTGACTGGAATTGTAGAAGGAAGACAACAGATTTATTTTGTTTGTTCAACTACTCCTGATGACTTTTCCCCCATTCAAAGGTAATCTGTCAAAAATATATATATATTCTGTAAACTCCATTGAAGTTTTCATGCTTCATTGTTCATTCCTTTTTTTTCAACTTTTATTTTATTTGACTGAAATATAAGCTATTTACATGCAACAGTACATCACTGTACCATGTACAGGTTTTCTTAACATCAAGATGACCCTACTTCATTCTTTTTAGTGTCGTCCCTGCCCCAAATTCTCTCACATGGAAGGTCATGGGCCATTGTTGTACCCATGCGCCCAAGTTCTTCATGCCCAGAGGAAAAAGGAAATCTTTCAAGGTCCTTAGAGTTTCTCTGGAGGTCCTCTGAAACAATTCAACAAAGGAAACACACACCACACTGTAAGTGTCAGGATTACGGTCCTCTTGGTTCTTCCTTCTTACTTCTGTGGACTCTCTGATTGAAAATCTAGGCACCCGAATAACACTAAACATATGGCGTACTCCCATCTTTCACTATAACTGAGTACTGTATTTTCAAATAAAGTTGGTCACCTAGAATCAAATATTAGCAAATATAATTTTTTTCTAGTGGATGAGCTGTATCCTAAAGGGCCATAAAAGAATTTATATCTTGGGGCTAATTTCAATTTTCATTTTTTCCAAACTTCTTGTCCCAAGGAATGGATTCTTTTCTATTGCGAGGAAGGATAACCATCAAGGCCCAGGCAGTTCAGTGGACTATCCTCCTTTATGCCAAGTTCTACTGTGTTTGATTTCTGATGATGCTGCAGGGACCACACAGGACACAGTTGGGCCGATTCAGTAAAGTCATCAAGGGGAGATGACATTACTGAATCGCGCCACTTGCCTGTGCGCGCGATTCAGTATTTAAATGAGGCCCGGCAGTAGAAACAAGCAAAAGGAGGCGCTAGGGACACTAACGTGTCCCTAGCGCCTCCTTTTGGCCCGGAGCGGCAGCTGTCAGCGGGTTTGACAGCCGACGCTCAATTTTGCCGGCGTTGGTTCTCGAGCCCGCTAACAGCCACGGACTCGGAAACCGGATGCCGGCAAAATTGAGCGTCCGGTTTTCGACCCGACAGCCACAGGCCGACCAACATTTTTTTTTCTTTTTTTTTTTACTTTTTTTACCCTTCGCACTAGGAACCTGGTAGTTTCTTTCCTTGCCCAGCTGCACAGTTCATGTGCTCACTCCAGGCCTCTCTCTGATTTGGCTGCTGCTTTCTATATTGTCTTCTTGTTCTCAGCCTCATCCTCAGCCCTCTGCTGAGATAGACATGGAGGCAGAATGGCTTGCTCTGTCTCTGAATTCTCAACCGCAGACACCTTCTTTTCAGGTGCACTTCCCTTCCATAATGGGTCTCTCTCTTGTTGGCTCCCACTACCTTCTGCCACCTCGCATGCTCTAGCAGCCCCCTGTACCTCTGGTGATCCACACCAGCTCTCTGCATCTTCTTCACAGGCTCAGCTGGTCTCTTCAACGTCTCCTGCGGCCTCTGTGAGGCTGGCTTCTCCGGTCTCACATCCTCAAAGCAGCAAAATAAGAACTAGAAGTGGCTGCTGTAGCTCCTTTTTCAAGCACATCCCAGTACTACCATGGCTTCTCCCCTTTTCAGCAGTTCACATCACCTATAGATCCCCCTAACTCCAGGAGACTGCTAGAGGAGCTGGACAGTAGTGACAATGCCTGCCTCTGCACTGTGGCTGCTCCGGTCAGTGAAGGGATGCAGGGCTCTGGTACCACAACATTCTCTACAGAGGACAACAGAGCTTCTCCTTCCTATTGGGCCCTGCTGTGAGCCATCCTGGCGCCTTGCAATCCAGTGCAGCAGCTGCAAAGAACTCCCATTCTGCTGTCTCCTTGGCTTCCTGGTTTACCAAAGGGGTCCACTGCCCAGAATGTCAGCCTGTCACATCCTCAAGAACCCCCAGTACACAGACCATCTTCTGACTGCGGGCCACAGAGGCAGAATCAGGCCTAGGTCCAGAACAGGGGAACTGGCTGGGAATCCCCCAGGTTCTGGAAGGTGAAGAAAAGAAGATGGAGTCTAGGCTGCAGCAGTGCAGCTGGTGAGGTTTCACACACCCCGCCAGATGAAGAAAAGCAGGTGGAGCTAGCAGAGTTTTTGAGGCCCCCACCAGCCAAAGACAAACATTTCCCCTCATCTCCCGAATCAGCCACTTCCCTGACTGCCCCCTCCTGTTGCAAGTCTTCAGCCTCCATCAGGTCAGGATTACAGAAACTGAGACGACTGAGGAAGGAAAGAGGAGAGATTTTGGGACACGGAGGAGAGAAGGACAGTGAGGAGGGAAAGGGGGACAGTGAAGGCAGTGAGTGGGATGAAGGGGATTCTGTAGGGAAAGAGGAGGGGACGAGTATGGGAAGAGAAATAGCAGGGGAGAGAGTGACTGGTGGGAGAATAAATGGGAAGTGAACAGGAGAGATGTGGAGGAATATAGCCCACAAATTCTCTGAAATGCTTAGATTTCAGAATTTACAGAATGAAGAGAGAGTGGGGGGAAGGGGAAGTGAGTGGGAGAGAGACTGGGAGGAGAGTATGGGGAAGAGACGGAGGGGTGAGTGGACGAGGGGTATATGGGAGGAGAGTTGAGGGAAGAAGCATGAATAGAGAAAAGAGGATGGTTAAATGGGTAGAGAGAAGGGAGGGGAAGAGAGGGGAAGAGATGGCAACAGAATGGGGAAAGGAGAAGAGGAGTGAAGGAGAGAGTGTAAGGGCTGCAAAGCAGTATGGGATGGAGTGTGTACTTACCAAGTGAAGAAATGCACTCACAAATTATTCCTGCCTTCTACCACCCTTAAAAATATTAATGCAATTGGAGGGGGAGCGGTGAAGGCAGGAGTACATGGTGAATGTGCTTTGTCACTGATCAGTAAGTGTTAAAGACAAAGAAAGTCTTTGGTATTTTGTGTACTCCATGGAGTGCACTTTCCAATCTTGTTTTATTTTTTATTATAATATGGAAATTACACAAAATAGATTTTGTTTGGTGTAATTTATGACTGTGTTGTTGTAAGATGCAATACGACTGTATTATAAATGCTGGGAACATGTGAACTCTGTTATTTTTATAGCTTTATGTCTGTAAATAAAGCTGCTGAACAATTTGTTGTAAATAAAAGGAGATTACACAACAAGCTTGCCAATTTTATGCCAATAGGAGACAGTTGTGTACAATAAGACTGTATATCACAGCAAACAAATACTGCAGGCATACTGTATGATACCCATCAGCAGGGCAAACGTTCCTTGGGATATCAGAAAACAATTAGAACTCGGATATGTGTTTACTGTTTATCTATGTGGAATACACACAAACCACCGGATAGAACACAGAATGAGACATGATTGTACTTTCCCGATGGCAACTTCAATCAAATTAAAAATAAGTCCCAAGAACATCCTGTAACAAGGACAAGGAAATAGAAACTGGAGAACATATTAGAGTATTTGCTAAAGTATCAAGCATTAGTAGGCAAATGGTTAATCATAACATTAAATGCAAGCGCAGAAGATATGATTCAATAGGCAATGTAAAGAAGGGAGCATGCAGAAAGATAGATACAGGCTATTCATCAATGGCATGGGGGGAAAGTGCAGATAGTATAATAAAATGATAAGATTCTCTTATCTAAATCAGTGGTTCTTCTCAGCCCCAGTCCTCAGGACCCCACTGGCCAGCCTGGAATTCAGAATATCCAAAATGAATATTCAAGGCCATATCAAGGGACAAGCAAGAAGGGCAAGCATCTAGGGTGCAAGCCCCTCAGGGCCAGAAAAATGACTGAAATGCAAGGATGAAAAGCCAGGAAGAATGAGAGAGAGAGGGAAATCAGGGATCAGCGTGGAGGGAGATCAGAGAAAAGGGAGTGGGGAGCAGAGTGGTTGTGGAGCAGATGCAAATATGTTTGCCTTCCCTGGGCACTAAAATGCTCTGCCTGCATTGTATGCAAATGTATCTCATGAATATTGATAAAGGATATCCTGAAAACCAGACTGGCCGTGGCCAATGGGTCCTAAAGACTGGAATGGAGCACCAGTGGTGTAAATTGTAGCAATTCAGGACAGAACGGTAACCCTACTGATACCAGAACTCATCTGCTGATTGTTGTTAACCCACCCCCAATTACCATCAGGTAATTACTGTTCTGGTGGAGCACTCTAAGCCTTACCTCAGGGCTCCCCAAACCTCTCCTGAGGACCCCACAGCCAGTCAAGTTTTCAGGATATTCACAATGAATATGCATGGCATAAATTTGCATAACATGGAGGCTCAATATATGCGCATTGATCTCATGCATATTCATTGGGGATATCCTGGAACCCCGACTGGCTGTGGGGTCCTCAGGACAGGTTTGGGAAGCCCTGCTTTATCTACTATAGCCCTGATGCCCTATTGCCATATGGTCTTATGCAATCTGGAACCTTTGCTTGCGGAGGGAGGTCTAAGCCTTGCTGGTAATCCTGGAAACCTCTGACATGTGAGTATACATTTCTAGGGGTTGTAGTGCTTAATTACTGTGGCCAGTCTGCAGGAAGAAGCAGAAGAGCAAGCGCCATTTATTCTGAGCTCCTGTTGTCCAGCATGGAGAATCCCAACTTACTTTCCAGCTCCTAGGTATCTGGCCTACTACAACAGCCTCTAAGAGGATTACGCAGACTCAGATGAGAGATCCCTTTTTCCTCCAAGGAGTTTCACCAGACATGCCACATAAAGGAGTGAATTGGAAACTTCTATGATAAATGACGTGATGTGACTGAGAAGAACAGAAGAGAAACAAAGGAGAGACTTGTTTCTTCGCTCATGGAGTAGGGAGTCAGCCCTGGGTTGTGATTTGCCATAACTGTGCTGAGTGTTTGGTGATATCATTTATAGTATGAGTGAATGTACTAACTTCAGTGTGAATTGCTGCAGATGTGGCCTTAGTAAATATCTAAACTCCTGTGAATGAAGCAGATACAGTTGGAACTCTTTCACTATTTTCAGCCTGAATTGCTTGTCTGGGATTTAATTCTTTAAGAACATAAGAACTTGCCATACAGGGGTCAGACCAAAGGTCCATCAAGCCCTGCATTCTGTCTCCAACAGTGGCCAATCCTGGTCACAAGTACCTGGTGGGATCCCAAAGAATAGATCCAATCTTTCTTATTCATAAGGCATAAGCAGTGGCTTTCCCAGTTCTACATGGCTAACGATGGCTTATGGATACTTCCTCCAGGAACCTGTCTAAATGCTTTTTATACCCAGCTATGCTAACTGCTTTCACCACATCCTCTGGCAACAAATTCCAATTGTGAACTGAATGAATACTTTCAGCGATTTGTTTTAAATGTGCAACCTCAGTATTTCCCAACCTTTTCAAGTCCAAGTCACATCTTCATTAAGAAATGTTTGTGCACTGCAGCATACCAACGACTGTGGAGCAGGCAGTCAGTGCAGACATGGAGACAACTCATGTGGTCAAAGAAGAGCTTGGGAAGCAGTGAAAACCTCACAATCTACCTCAAATTTCTAAACAAAGGGAGAGAAGGGGCAGAGATGCACATGGTCCCATCACAATGGAGCAGTTTTCTGGTGATTTTTTTTAATTAACTGACATGCCTGTTTTATGGCAGAAGGCTGTGGTGACTCCCCCATACCACCAGCTTTAAGCAGTATGGTTTTATATATATATATATATATGTATATTTGCGGATAACTCCTGCAGGTTTTGTTCCTCCACTCTTTACCGTTGAATTTCCCCTGCTATCTCCATGGCTCCTCTGGTACTGGAGGATGAAATTCCAGCTGCATTTATTGGTTATCCACAGCTTCAGCACATTTTTCAGTAACACTTGCTTGGGTTTCAGCCATAATTTGGCCCCATTGTTGTGCATAGAGGCATCTTGTCTTGGGGCCCCCTTCTGTCTCCTGCTGCTTTCTCACTCACTGTCCATACTCACTTTCTAAATATGGGACCCATTATCAACCTGCCCCAGCTCCTCACCTTGTAGATGCTCCTGCTCCCTCTGCTCCTCACTGCCTGAAGAATCCTGTTTCTTCTCCACCCTCTCCTCCTCACCATGCATAGTCTCCTCCACTTTATCCCATTCCCTTCGTTCCTCTCCACGAGCAGACCTCCCCATTCTCCACTCCCAGATTCCAGCTCACTCCATATGCAGGAGAAAGCAGAAGTCCATGTGATGCGGGCAGTTGGTTTGATTAGTTACTTTGGCTGCCAGAGCTCCTCCTCCTCAGAGTGAGTAATTCCCAGTGCTTTTCCCATCTCACTCAGCCTGGAGGTAAGACAGAGACTGGAATGCTTAAAAGGAAGAGGCTCAGGAGGAAGAAGAGGGGGAGTGCTGAATGCAATGTGTATACTTTCCCAGCTATCTGCGCCCTGTATGCTACCCATTAATTCCCACACTCCAGGACTGATGCTGCAGCTTAAGAAAGAGAGACAAGGGTGGCTACACATTTGCTCAGAAAAGAGCTCCTGCACATTTAAGAGCCACCATTGATCGCTCTTGTTGCAGTGAAGTGCTGAGAGCATGTTACGTTTGCTGGCCACGGAGCTCCCGCGGCTGGCTTCACTCACCCCACACCGCATCGCCGTGGCCAGATCAGTCCCGGTCTCCCTCGTAGCGGGGGGCAGCCACCGCTGACACCGACTTCCATCTTCGCGGTCCTGAGCCACCAGCCACGCCGTCAGCTTCCTGTCCCTGCCAGCGTCCTCCTTAGCACACGCACTCTTCTCTGATTAATTTAAAGGGCCCGCTGCACCCAGGAACTACTTAAGACAGGCTCATGCCTTCAGCCCTTGCCTTGGCAACAGGTCTGCTCCTTCGGAGTGCAAGTTCCTGAGTTCCTGCCCTTCCTTCGTCCAACCCTAAGGATTGATCTTGGCTGACACTGGACTGAGCATCGACCTTGCTTCCCGCCACTTGCCTCAAACTTTGCCTGGATTTGACCTTGAGCTTTGTTGCCAGCTCCGACCTCTGCCTGGACTCTGACTTCGTGTTTTGCTGCTGGCCCATGACCCCAGCCTGCTTTGCTTCTTCTCCGTTCCCCTGGCTGTTCATCCGCTGACCCTTTGGTGTGCTGCTGCTTGCTACGCCTCAGTTCCCTGAACTTTCACCTCCACAGAGGACCCACTTAAGTCCAGCCGGCCCCTGCACCCGAGGGCTCAACCTAAGGGGGAATGTGGGCTGGTAGTAGTCAAGCTCCAGCTGGGCCTCTGCTTCCACCAGTCTTGCCTACTGACAGTGGGGACTTGTGGGGCTCATCCCCACAGGAAGCGTCGACAAGCATGGATTTACTTGCCTCACAAATTTGCTATGTTTTTTGAAGGCTTTAATAAATATATGGATTAAGATGAATTAGTAGATGTAGTGTATTTGGATTTTCAGAAGGCGTTTGACAAAGTCCCCCATGAGAGGCTTCTAAGAAAATTAAAAAGTTATGAGATAGGAGATAATGTACTTTTGTGGATTGTAAACTGGTTAAAAGACAGGAAACAGAGAGTAGCAATAAATGATCATTTTTCTCAGCGTAGAGAGGTGACTAGTGGAGTGCCTCAGGTATCTGTCCTTTGACCAAAGGTTTTTAATATATTTATAAATGATCTAGAAAAGGGAATGACAGGTGATCAGATTTGCAGATGATACAAAATTATTCAGAGTAGTTAAATCACAAGTGGATAGTGATAAGTTTCAGGAGAACTTTGCTAGAATGGAAGATTGGGCACCCAAATGGTAGATGAACTTTAATGTGGACAAGTGTAAGATGATGCATATAGGGAAAAATAACCCATGCTGTAGTTACACGATATAGGTTTCATGTTATGATTTTACAATCCAGAAAAAAGATCTAGGCATCATAGTGGACAATACATTGAAGTCATCGGCTCACTGTAATGCGGCGATCAAAAAAGAAAACAGGATGTTAGGAATTATTAAGAAGGGAATGGTAACTAGAATGGAGAATGTCATAATGCCTCCATATTGCTTCAACAGTGAGACCACACTGTGAATACTGTATTCAGTTCTGGTCACCACTGGAGAAAGAAAGAGAAGGACAATCAAAGTGATAAAGGGGGTGGAATGTTCCTGTAAAAGGAAAGGCTAAAGAGGATAGGGATATTTAGCTTGGAGAAGAGATGACTGAGGGAGAGATGTGATGGAGGTCTACAAAATCATGAGAGGACTAGAACGAGTAAATGTGAGTTAGTTATTTACTCTTTCAGATAATAGAAGGTCTAGGGGGGTACTACATAAAGTTAGCAAGTAGCACATTTAAAACAATTCAGAGAAAATTATTTTTCATTCAATGCAAAATTAAGCTCTGGAATTCATTGCCAGAGGATGTGGTTATGGCGGTTTAACTTAGCTGGGTTTAAAAAAGATATGGACAAGTTTCTGGAGAAGTTCATAAATTGTTATTAGTCAAGATGATTTAGGAAATAGCCACTGCTTATTACTGGCATTAGTAGTATGGGATCTATTTAATGTTTGGGTACTTGTATCCTGGATTAGCCACTGCAGGAAAACAGGATGCCGTGTTTGATGGACCCTTGGTCTGACCTAGTATGGCAACTTCTTGTGTTCTCATGTTTTTATGTATAACCCCATCCCCAGGTGTGGGATGGACTCCAATGGGGCCATAAAATAATTCATAGGTTCTTTGAGGTAGGGACCCCGGGCTAAGCTCTCCAACCTCCCTTCCTTCCCAGGGTGAAGGCTCTTTTGACTGGGGGAAGAAAGGAGTCCTCTTGGGTCCCAGCTGCGGGGTAACTAACTCTCCTCCCTTGAGGTATTATTAATGAACCTGGTGTATGCTGGCAGTGCCAACTAAATCATGGAGTCACGGGGTTAGTGTCCAAATAAATCTTAAGAACATAAGAACATAAGAAAATGCATATTGGGTCAGACCAAGGGTCCATCAAGCCCAGCATCCTGTTTCCAACAGTGGCCAATCCAGGCCATAAGACCTGGCAAGTACCCAAAAACTAAGTCTATTCCATGTAACCATTGCTAATGGCAGTGGCTATTCTCTAAGTGAACTTAATAGCAGGTAATGGACCTTCTCCTCCAAGAACTTATCCAATCCTTTTTTTAAACACAGCTATACTACTGCACTAACCACATTCTCTGGCAACAAATTCCAGAGTTTAATTGTGCGTTGAGTAAAAAAGAACTTTCTCCGATTAGTTTTAAATGTGCCCCATGCTAACTTCATGGAGTGCCCCCTAATCCTTCTACTATCCGAAAGAGTAAATAACCGATTCACTGTGAAATGTATGAAAATGGCACAACACTGAGCCACAGCACCACTGAATCTTCTCTTTTACAGTCTCCTCCCCAATCTGTGCAGGAATATCGGCTGCTAATGCCAGGAGAGAACTTCTACCCTCCCGAGCTTTCAAAAAAAACAGAGCCCCTGGGTGCGCAGGGAGTCCTTAGACTGGGGCAGAACACCCCTTCCTGCTGGCAAGGATACAATTTTACTGTCTCTGCACAGAGAGATAAACTCTCTCTCCCCCCAGGGGTTTGGAAGCACTGGAAGGGAGATTTCAAAGGATGTCAGGCTTTGCCTTTTCTCACAGTTAGTTGGTTTCGAGATTCTTCTGTTTCTGATGCAACTCTTTCCTTTTGGGGTCCCTGATGGGAGGGACCCTGAAGCAGGACGCTTTGTGCTTCAGTCAGGAATTGACAGGGCAGCACTTCAAATCTTCTTCCTGGATCTTGAACGCAAACTTTTCGAAACTGAAGAGACCACTCTTACAGTGGATCACTGGCACCCCCTTTCCTCACTGAGGGTATGGAGGGCAGGTCCTTCCCTAACCTGCCCAGGCCCAGGACCCAGGGCTCCCCGTTCGCTGGGCCAGGAGCTGAACAGGCTCCAGTAAGACTCCTAACACTTAAAAGGTTACAGAGGGGAAAATCCAGGCCAGCCAGTGAGTGGACCGGAAAGGAAAAAACTCACTGCCGAGCCTGGGTCAGGGCCACCAAAAAGGGCTCCGCTTGGCTCCTCTGACTGGGCCTGCAAAAATAACAAAATCTAAAGCTCCTCTCTACCTCTGAACTCTTTAGCAACCTCAAAGGACTGCCTCCTGAGCTATAGCAAGGGTGCGGTTATATAGTATTACCAGGGGGAGCCCATTCTAGACCCCTCAGAAGGAGGAGCTATATTTGAATGGACCATCCCCACTAACCATCCTGCACTAACTAGCTGACACTGAAAACCCAGGGACTTAATGGTAACGGAAACTGAGTGTCTGTTACATATTTATTAACAAATTGCTAATTAAACATGTACATTTTTAAAAACTCAAACATGAATAATAGAAGCCATATTCAAAAGATCTAGGTTCCTGTCTTAAAGAATTAGGTGCCTAGATCTTCCAAAATGAAAATTCTCCCTGCCTAGCACCTAGGAATAGCCTCTGCTATTACTGATATCAGTAGCATGGGATCTACTTAGTGTTTGGGTACTTGCCAAGTACTTGTAGCCTAGATTGGCCACTGTTGGAAACAGGATGCTGGGCTTGATGGACCCTTGGTCTGACTCAGTATGGCAAATTATTATGTTCTTATGTTCTTAAATACAGGCCCTGAAATTCAGGGGTGGCTCAAGGCAATCTACAGCCTGAGGCAAAGGATGAGATGGCACCCCCTCACCCCACCCCGCCCATGTTCCTCCTCCCTTCAGCCGCTGCTGGCCTGGCCTCTGGCGGGTGGCAGCAGTAGCCCTCCTCCATGTCACCAGCTTGCCCTCCAGTGGCGGCAGCCCCTCCACCCTCCTCCACACTGCCTGCCTGGCCTCCGGCAGCAGCCCGCAGCAGCGATCCTCCTCTTTTCTGCCACTGCCACCTGCATCAGCAGCCGCGGCAGGGGCAGGCAGGGTGAGGCGGATGACACAGTGGCGTTCTAAGAGAGGCATTTCTTTGTCGCCTCAAAATTCTGCCGCCTGAAGCGGCCACCTCACTCTGCCTCATTATAGAGCCACCCCTGCTGAAATTCAAAAGGCACCTAAAATTAGGAAACTAAAAAATGGGTAGAGGTAGGCAAAGGCTGATTGGGCAAAAAATCTAGGCACCTAGTGCTGATTTTCAGCATTAGGCACCTAATTTACATGGCTATCCTCAAGCCCGGCACTACACCTGTGCCCAGAGCCAGTGATCATCACCAACCCCCCAAAGCCCTGAGACTTAAATCACCACTTCCCTTCCTCCCTCCTGCCTCCTGCCAAATCTTGATAACTTAACAAACCCCTCCCCAACCTCCTAAGCTGCAATTCCCTTCCTCCCATCCACACCCCTGTTAAAATGATGATCTGTTGACCCTCCACCCAAGAAGATGCCAGTAGGAGAGAGATTGTGTCCCTCCTGCATGTGAAGATAGAAAACTCTCAAGAACTATGAGCTGAGATTCCAGAGGGTGCAGGTGGCTGCAGGGATCTTCTTGAGGGGCCAGCAGTGCATCATTGTTCTGGTGATTTAGGATGAAGGGAATAATGGCTCAGGGTTGGGAG